>NC_138357.1:90081462-90263962 GCF_046562875.1 Panthera onca
AGTGTGGCAAAAATGAACACATTCCTTCACAGACTCAAAGATACAGCCTCTCTACAAGCGTATATAAAAAAAAAAGAAGCTATACTTCATAATCAGTGTTTTAGCATTCTAACTTATTTAGGAATGATCTAGGCATCCAATGAATATCCACTATTTCAATTTAATAGCAATCCAATTTCTGAGCACCCTGAAAATCTTGGAAATTCTCTTCAAATGGGCAGACTACAAAGTGCAATTTCTGCCGTCATAAAATTTGTGAGCATAATGATTCCATCTGGTTAAACACAAATTTATATTTCTATAAGCTTAAAAATTAAACCAAAGAAACACTAGTTTATTTGGTCGGTAAATCCCTGCAAGTTGGGAAGAACATAACCACATGGAATAAATCAGAGAAAATGCATCTGTTTTTATTAAACCCCAAATAGTAAGCTGGTCTTATTTACTGAAGATTTACCTAAATTAAGATATTGGATTTTTAAATGTTTTTGAGTTAGTTTCTGTAGGGTTTTTTTTTTTTTTTTTTTTTTATAATTCTAGCACATTTAAAAATTGGAACTTCAATTTTCTTATTTTCTGGTAATTTGGGGAATATTCAATGTACAGAAGTGCTTATTTATTTCTACAAGCCAATCAGAACGGAGGTCCTTTAAGAGACCTTATAATCCAGTTTTTCTCCAGGGCTTAAGGAAGTCAGTTGAACCTCTCCCAGACAGCACAGAACTTGCATGTCTTTAGACAGGAATCGTTTTGCGGGGCGCCTGGGTGGCTCAGTCGGTTTAAGCGTCCAACTCTTGGTTTCAGTTCAGGTCGCGATCTCGCAGTTCGTGAGTTTGAGCCCCGCATTGGGCTCTGTGTTGACAGGGCGGAGCCTGCTTGGGATTCTCTCTTTACCCCCTCTCTGCTTGCACTCTCTGTCCCTCAAAATAAATAAATAAACTTAGGGGCGCCTGGGTGGCTCAGTCGGTTGAGCATCCGACTTCGGCTCAGGTCATGATCTCGCCATTTGTGGGTTCGGGCCCCCGCGTGGGGCTCTGTGCTGACAGCTCAGAGCCTGGAGCCCGCTTCGGATTCTGTGTCTCCCTCTCTCTCTGCCCCTCCCCTGCTCGCCGTGTCTCTCTCTCTCTCTCTCAAAAATAAATAAACCTTAAAAAACATAATAAATAAATAAATACATAAATAAATATTCCATTTCTCTGGAGAACCTTGACAAATACAAGGTTTTAACCGATTACAGTTAAAACATCGTTTTCAAATTTCACAAAAATATGGGACCGTATGAGTATATTACTAAGGCCCATCCTAGGGCCTGAGAAAGGCCATGCATGTGAAGGGCTTTACAGGAAATCTCCCTTTATTTCTATTCAGGCTTCAAAACTAAACTCTGACCCGCAAAGAAGCTTTCCCTGACCCTCGGCTGTCCCTTTTCCCCTCTCAGATAAAAATGATCGTTCACTTCCCATGCTGCTTCTGTATCATGTATGTGAGGCTCCTTTCATTTAGTTATGTTTTAAGTTTAGTTATTTTTTGAGAGAGAGAGAGCGGGCGAGGGGCTGAGAGAGAGAGAGAGAGAGAGAGAGAGAATCCCAAGCAGGCTGTGCACTGTAAGCCCAGAGCCCTCTACGGGCCTCGATCTCTCACAAACTGGGAAACCCGTGACCTGAACGGAAATGAAGAGTCTTATGCTTCACTGACTGAACCACCCAGGCGCCCTGTGGCCACTTTTAGACAATAGCCTTGAGCAGTGAAAACTTGACCAAAGTAAAAAGGCCACAACAACCCCCTGGCTAAATACAGACAAGCCCATCAGGCGAATTCCCCCTCCCCCCTGCCTCAAAATATCCACAGGCCCTAAACTAACCAACCGGCTACTTACAACCAGGCATAGTTACCAAAAAAGGGAAAATTCCGCTCATCCCCATACCTCCTCACCGTCCCCTGTTGAAAACCGCTCCCGCTTGCTGCCTTGTTGCAGTCTCCCCTGTACTGTCCTGCTCGCCACTCCTTTGTGTGGGTTCAGTAAACTTCGATCTCCTTTGTTCTCCCTCAGGTGAATCACCCCCTACGCCCTGGGCTTCTGCCCCACCATTGCCCCACATTTGGGGACCCCCATCCGATTGAGACGCCATATTTGGTGGCCCGTGCAGGGAGACTATGCACCCCCCCCACACACACATTTGGGGGAACCCTGCATGAGGGGCCTTTGCCCCTCTGGGGCTCCCCCCGGAATTCTCTGGGAATTTCTTGAGACTTTCCCTTTGTGGAGCAAGTCTAGTTTTCCTTGGGGAACTGAAGGCCTATGGCTGAGGTTACTTCTCAGTGAAGATCCGCAGCCCCAGGGGGAACCAGCCCAAGGCCCTTGCCCAAAAGGGTGGGGATTTCCCCTTTTGCCCTTCAGAAGCATTCTTCCCTCCCTGTCCTTTCTCTTTTCCCTTCCCAGACAACTGAACATCTCTGGCCCCTCTACTCCTTTGGACTCGTCCTTGGGCTGGGCTCTTAAAAGCTGGAACAAATGTGACTCCCCCACCCCTTGCCAAAGGCATAAGGAAAAATATCTCATCTTTTTATGTTTCCTGGCCTCAGCTCAAAGTCCCAGGTCTAGAGCTCTGGCCCTTTCGCGGAACTCTTATTAAAATACTATTTTCTTATAACACTGTAATACCTCAACGTCCTTTGCCAGCACCCCTCCAAATGGTTGGAAGTCCCCTACATGCAAGCCTTCACGACACTGTCCCAAAACTCCGACCTTCGCAAAAACTGTAGAACATGTCTTACACGGTTTCATGGCCCTAAATCAGGACCCCGAACTCAGGGCCTCTTGCCGGATGTGTTTGGCCACTAACCAGGCCAATAACCCCCCTTTCCGACCTACTAGACGAGGAGTATCTAAATAGGCCTCTTTCTAATAAACCCAGGTTGCTGGAGGAAACACAGGCCATCCCTGACCAAGGGGACACTGACCTTCTCTCACAGCTCCTCCTAATAGACCCAGGTTCCTCTAGCTGTATGTGGGGGCTTCTCCCTCATTCATTTTCGGGGCTAATGGCTATGAAAATTGGAGCCTACTACCTCTGGTTAGGCTACCTCAGACCAGAGACTTTAAGGAATATTCTCAACCAGCTGCTCAAATTCCTTTTGTTTCAAGGAAGTTCCCTGTCTTCTCCAGCCCAACACGGACTGCCTATTTTTACTTATTTGCGCAAAAACATGGCACCTGCTCATCTGTCCCAGCTCATGAGCTTTGGTTGTTTTTTTTTTTAACTTAAGTCCCAAGTTAGTTAACGTGTAGGGCAAAAATGATTTCAGGAATAGAATTTAGTGATTCATCACTTACATAGAACACCTAGAGCTCATTCCAACAAGTGTCCTCCTTTAATGCCCATCCCCCCCCCACAACACCCCGCCAGCAACCCTCGGTTTGTTTTCTGTATTTACGAGTCTCTTATGGTTTGTCTCCCTCTCTGTTTTCATATTATTTTTGCTTCTCTTCCCCGGTGTTCATCTGTTTTGTATCTGAAATTCCACATGAGTGAAATCATGGTATTTTTTCCTCTGACTGACTTATTTCGCTTAGCATAATGCACTCTAATTCCAACCACGTTGTTGCCAATGGCAAGATTTCGTTCTTTTTGATTGCCGAGTAATATTCCATTGTATATAAATACCACGTCTTCTTTATCCACTCATAAGTCAATGGACATTGGGGCTCTTTCCATAATTTGGCTATTGTTGATAGTGCTGCTATAAACATTGGGATGCATGTGCCTCTTTGAATTAGCACCCCTGTAGCCTTTGGATAAATACCTAGTAGTGCAATTGCTGGTCATAGAGTAGGTTTATTTTTAATTTTTTGAGGAAACTCCATACTGTTTTCCAGAGTGGCTACACCAGTTTTCATTCCCAAAACAGTGCAAGAAGGTTCCTCTTCATCCACATCCTTGCTGACATCTGTTGTGGCCTGAGTTGTTCATGTTAGCCACTCTGACCAGTGTGAGGTGGTATCTCAATGTGATTTTGACTTGTATTTCTCCAATGATGAGTGTTCTTGAGCATCTTTTCATGTGCTTGTTGGCCATCTGGATGTCTTCTTTGGAAAAGTGTCTATTCATGTCTTTGCTTCACTGGATTATTTGTTTTGGGGTGTTGAGTTTGGTAAGTTCTTTATAGGTTTCAGATACTAACCCTTTATCTGATATGTCATTTGCAAATATCTTCTCCCATTCCATGGGTTGCCTTTTAGTTTTGCTGATTGTTTTTCTTCACTGTGCAGAAGCTTTTCATCTTGACGAGGTCCCAATAGTTCATTTTGCTTTTGTTTTCCTTCCCTCTGGAGACATCCAGCTGATGAGTTTTGAAACCAGGAACACTCTTTCTCTTCCCTCTGGGCTTTGAGGCACTGCACATCTTCTCCTTTCCCTTCTCCCTCCTCCTGTTTCTGCACCACCTTGGGTGCAGTCTGCATGACTGGCTCCTTTACTGTCCTTGGTGCCTCCAGCACCATTGGCCCCTGCTCCTACCCTCGCTGTCAATGAGAAAAGAACACCCCGCTGGACTTACACCACCCACTTGAGATTTCCCCACCAGTGCCCCAGGCAAAAACTGACAATGGGGAACAAATTGATTGGCCTTTTAAAGTAGGCTTAACACCCAGTGTGGAGCCCGATGCTGGGCCTGAACTCATGACCCTGAGATCAAGACCCCAGCTAAGATCAAGAGTCAGATGCGTAACTGACTGAACTACCCAGGCGCCCCTTGCTTGACTTTTAAGTGGACCCAGGCGGGACATATTCGGTATGTAAACTAACTTAAGTTTGTTGGTTTAATTAAGACAGACATGTCTTTGCAGAGTTAATAGAATGAAATATGAAACTTTCATTCTACCAAGTATTACTGAACGTCAAATAAGCTTGTATTATCTCTGCTGTGATTGGTTAGCAAAAAAGACCTAAAATGATGGTTAATTGTATCTGTCTCAAAGTTTTATGGGTAATTGTTCAGATAGCTTTCAAACCCTTTGGTAACTTGAAACTTTAAAGTTTTGCTTGGATGACAAACTGGATTGAATTCATTGGACATATAAGTCTTTTCCAAGTGAGATAAAATACTGAAGCATTGATTACTGAACATAGGTTTATGCTTTTGGCTTTTTATTGCAGAGAAGCTAAAGATACTTGGGTCTGTTGGAAAACATGCTTTGTGCCTTATTGATAAAATGTATTCATCGACTTGCCATCTAAAGAATCCTGGTGTAACAGACGATTCACAATTGGGTCCTACTTAGTTTTCCCTGGAGACTAACTAAGGTCTCTAAGAGTTGAAATTCTGCTAAATATAGTTAAGACTGATGGAAATGAGGGAAATAACTCCATATGTAGGAAAGTAAGAGATGTGTAAAAAAGATATAAGGAATGAGAATACATTTTTGTTGGAGGAAAAAGAAGGTAATGTTGTCCTAAAATGAGACTGGTTGTTTGGAGAGAAATGGCCTGGAATAAAATATGAATGTGAAAAAAGAAAGTTGTAGAAGGTTTGTGAAGGGAAATCTTTGGAAAGGAATTTTTTGTGTGGTCAGGACAAAGATTGAAACGAATGGATTTTTAAAGTACACTGGTATAAGGTTGAAATTCTACTTTTCTCTCTGTGAAACAGAGATCAAGGTTTCTTGGATTGTTGGTCTGCTCTTGATAGAAAAATGTAAATGAAGGTTTTCTTTTTTCCTCTTTTTTTCCTGCTCAGAAAAACCAGTTTCTATGTTTTGTCTTTATCAGGTCTTTGATGATCCATAATCCTATTTAGGCATGTGCTTTAAGACCTTCTAAGGTTTGGGGTATTTTAATGTATGTTTGTTTGTTTGTTTGTTTGTTTGTCTGTTTGTTTTGAGAGAGAGAGAGACAGACAGACAGACAGAGAACATCCCAAGCAGGCTCCACACTGTCAGCACAGAGCCCGACCCAGGGCTCCCACCCATGAACCGTGAGATCATGACCTGAGCCAAAATCAAGAGTCGGATGCCTAACCAACTGAGCCACTCAGGTGTCCCAGAACTTTCTAATGTTTTTAACAAACTTCCCTGAGATTTGAATTGTAAACGAAGGCTCTTTGACTAATCAGGCTTGTTTCATTGGTGTGTTATGTTTGACTAATCAGGCTTGTCATGTTGGTGTGGTATAAGGTCATCACTTGATGTTCTGATGACTAAAGTGTTATGGGTCGCATAGATAACTGAGTGACCTTGTCATTTGCATTGTGATGAACTCTCATATCAGATCTTTAACCATGTCCATTTTGGGGTCTTTTGTCACTTACTGTTATTGTTCTGATGCCTTTGGGAAACAAGTTTCATCTTCAAGGAGATTCATGAAAAGGGGCCTTTAACAAATACAGGTTGTTAATATCTTTAAAATCGTAAAACTGAAACAGGTAAGAATTTCCAGAACTAACTAAAAGGCTCTGTTCAAACTGAATAAGAATTAGTAACATGGGGCTAAATGAACCGAGGAAGATGATTACAGTTTTTGTGATTCTTGTTTGAAACACCGCTGGTTTTCTGTTTGCTCTTCCAGATTAAGGAAATTTTCTCTTAAGTTTTCTATGACTTGCAGAAATGTGATAGAGTCTTCATTTGTGAACAAATTAAAGCATTTAACTTTTTTCTATACCTGAACCCTCTGAAATTCAAAAAGTCTCAGTGAGTGTTCTTTCTTCCATGGCAATCACAGTTATTTACATAAGTTCCATAAGAATCCCTTCTCCTTGTTATTTTCTCCTGCTTATTTTACCAAGGCTTTGCCTGCAATGTCATATTTGAAAGAGACATGCATAGACTCAGATATGACCTGACAGTTTTAAGGAACTAAGGTTGACTGGGGCCCGTGGGTGGCTCAGTTGGTGAAGCGTCCAACTTCGGCTCAGGTCATGATCTCATGGTTCGTGAGCTTTAGCCCCGCGTCGGGCTCTGTGCTGACAGCTCGGAGCCTGGAGCCTGCTTTGGATTCTCTGTCTCCCTCTCACTCTGTCCCTCCCCCACTTGCACGCATACACACACTCTCTCTCTCTCTCCCTTTCAAAAATAAAAAATAAACATTAAAAAAATTTCAAAGGAACTAAGGTTGACTTTATGGAGCCAATAAAGCCCCTTGGAAATGTTGGCCTGATAGCTTGCTTACAGAGCTCCCAGCAGCCTTACCAGGAGAGTAAAAAAGGCCACTTCCTGGCAGGTGCAGGAACCTCAGGATATCTTGGGGGCCTCGTAAAAAAGAAGTCACCCAAATCTACAGACAGTGCAACCATGTCTGATGGCCAGTATTTGGCTTGGCTTCTGGCCTTGAGAGTCTCCTAAAAGTTCAATCGAAACGTTCCAGCAAAGCAGATTTTAAAAGATCTGTACGATCGATCACTGTTCTTGCGGAGCTTATGTAAATAATTAGGCCAAATTTGTTGAACACGGACTTGTCTTTCGAACGAGTTAGTCTTGATTTGGCTACCTCTGGAAATAAGGGTGATTTAGAGAATGAACCGTTATGTTTCAGCACCACACCTTTGTGGATGTTAAATTCTAGTCCTGACGGTCTTTGAATGTTTGTCATTTGGCTAAGCTAGAGAACTTGAGGTAAACTTCAGAAAACTTGCCACGATAGCTCATGTATAGACAGTCTTCCTGCTAGTTACTCTGTGGGGATAATAACAGGCCCCTGGGGCATATGATTATTTGAACATCTGGGAAATGGGATGGATCCCCCCAACAATTGTGTAACTCAACTAGCACCTTGACCAATTCTGTGTGGCTGGGGTGACAAAGTCGCTCCTTAAAAGCCTGAAAGCACCCCATTCCATGGGGTTAACTATGAACTTGTGGAAGTAATGGGTGGACCCACTTAAGATTGGATTGGATGCGACACTTGGGGATGCCCATATCCCAGACAAGTCTTCCACTTGCCAGTGATTCTTTGTAATTAGGATAGTGTTATGGCTAGATATCAAAGAGGGCTTCTTGATGGTTTTATCGCCTGGCCACCTTCGTCCTAGAAGCTGTCCTTATTGATGTAGAATTGCAAATACAGGCCTTAGCCAAGCATACCGTGGCCGCCTTTAACCAAACCCAAATCGCAGTCACCCATAAATTCAAAAGGTGGCCCTCCAAAACCGAATGGCTCTTGATATCCTGACCGCAACTGAAAAGGGAACCTAGACGGGGCACCTGGGTAGCTCAGCCGGTTAAGCATCCGACTTCAGTTCAGGTCATGATCTCACGGTTTGTGAGTTCGAGCCCCGAGTCGGGCTCTGTGCTGACAGCATGGAGCCTGGAGCCCAATTCAAGTTCTGTGTCTCTCCCTCTCTCTCTGCCCCTCCTCTGCTCACGCTCTGTGTCTCTCTCTCAAAAATAAACATTTTTTAAAAAAGAAAATAAAAGAAAGAGGAACTTATGCTTTATTAAAACAGAATGTTAAGTATATACTCCGGATTACCCCAGAAATGTGACAAGAAGACATGAATACTCAAATTGGCACTGGATTTATTTATTTTTTTTAATGTTTATTTACTTTTGAGGGACCTCAAGCAGGGGAGGGGCAGAGAGAGTGGAACAGAGGATCTGAGACAGGCTCTGCGCTGACAGCAGTGAGCCCAAAGCAGGGCTTGAACTTACGAACCGTGAGATCGTGACCTGAGCCGAACTGAGATGCTCAACCGACTGAGCCACCCAGGCGCCCCCAAATTGGCTCTTTCAACGATCCCTCTCTTTCCTTTAATGATCGGTTCAGCTCCCGGACTAGAGGAAGATTTTTGTCAACCACCGAAGGACTCTGCTTTGGACTTCTTTTTCTTCTGGTTATTTTAATTATGTTTTGCCGTTTTCTCCCATGTGTCTCCACCCGCTGCCGAGTCTCCCTCACTGCCACGACTTCAAGCCAACAGACGATCCTCTGTGCTCAAGGAGACTCCCGTAGGTTATCACCTCCAGACACGGCTGCCTCTGCCTTTCCTGATTCCCACATACAAATTCCCAACTGACCAGTGTTGACCCATAGGTAAGGGACAGCTCTATGCCCCTATTCAGCAGGCAGAAGTTACCAAAGATAAGACAAACTACCCCAAACTTAGGGTAGAACAGCAAACAGTCATTGGTTCTCATCTCTCCTAGCCTGGGGGCTGACCGAGCTTAGCCTGGTGGTTTCTCGCCCAGAGTCTCAGACGTAATCACAGCCAGTTGGCGGCTGGAGATGAGAGCACCTCAAAGGCCTCTTCACTCACAGGTCCTTATCTGGCCTGCAAACACCCCAACAGCTGGGGCCCCGGAACAGCTGGGGACTCCCCAACCCTCATTCCCTACCTCCACGTGGTGCCTCCAGCCGTGGCGGCTCCAGGGTAACCGGGCTTCTTGCGTGATGGCTCAGAGATCCAAGGTCTAAGTCACATAACTCGATACGGCTTCTCTGTGGCTCTCTTTCAGGACACACACCCTTGGATCTCTGCGCAGTGGGAAAGAATAGAGTCCTATTAGAGGCAAGTCATTAAAGCCAGCCCATATTCAAAGGGAAGGCAGTTAGACCCCACCTCTTGATGGCAGGAGAGTCGTTAAATCTGTGGACAGGTTTCAAACCACCAGACCATCCCCTGGCTCAGTCTCCTGGAGCCCTGGCTCCCCGACAGGTGGCCAGTCAAGTCATGTGACTCCTGACAGCATCTTAGCTCCTGATGGCATCGTAGTTGGCAACCTTCGCTCCCTGTAACCGTTCGGCCAAACGGACGTACTACCGTCTTCGGAAAGCTTGGAAGGAACGGGATGTCAACGCACTCTTCCCCATCACCTCCTATCGCAACCGCTCCGGGCACACGTTACTGGGGCTCAGCTATCTTGCAGACAAAACGCTTACTTCTTTCTTGTTTGTCACGTAAACGCACGCTAATTTGCTTCAGCTAAGAAGGAGTCATTGTACTACCACGTATCCTCAATGTGTATATACATATTTTTTTTAATGTTTATTTATTTTCGAAAGAGAAAGCGTGAGCGGGTGAGGGGCAGAGGGGGGGAGCGCAGAGGATCTGAAGTGGGCTCCCCACCGACAGCAGTGAGCCCAAAGCAGGGCTCGAACCCACGAAACTGCGAGACCATGACCTGTGGCCGGCGTGCTCTGTTCTTTAACCTTCTAAGCACTTCCAAACATTCTTTCCTTTAATCCTCCCGAGAGGCCGGCAAGGAAGGTATTTGCCTGCAGTGTAGAGATGAGGAAAACGAAGTTCAGAGACTTGAGACAATCTCCAGTTTCCCCAGCTCATAACGGGCTGAGCCGAAGAAAAGCTCATTTCCGTCTGACTCTATTCATGGCCCAGGGCTGCTGTGACAAATGACCATGAACTTGGTGGCTTAAAACAACAGAAAGGTGTCGTCTCACAGCCCTGGAGGCCAGAAGTCTGAAACCAAGGTGTCGGCAGGGCCGCGCTCCCTCTGAAGGCTCCAGTGGGGGTTTTTTCCTCATCTTTTCCAGCTTCTGGTGGCTACGGGTGTTCCTTGGCTTGTGGCCGCATTGCTCTCGTCTCTGCCTCTGTCCTCACGTGGTCTTCTCCTTGGCGGCTGCGTCTTCTCCTTCTCTGCCTCTTGTCAGGAAACTTGGCATTGGATTTAGGGCCCACCTGTAGAATCCAGGATACCCTCCCCATGTTAAGATCCTTGACTTAATTACCCCTGCGAAGACCCCTCTTCCACATCAGGTCACACCAGAGGTTCTGGGGGTGGGATATGGACATACCTTTTGGGGGGCCACCATTCAGTCCACTGCAGACTCTTTCCCACGCACAGGCCACAGCCAGGCAGGGTGAAAGCGAAAGGGACGTCCAACCTTTAGCATGGCTAAAGGTCACTGGTTGAGGTCACTGGTGCAAGCTTACGAACCTCCCCGAGCCTTAGTTTCCTTGTTGGTAAAATGGGGATAGGGGCGCCTGGGTGGCTCAGTCGGTTAAACGTCCTACTTCAGCTCAGGTCACGATCTCGCGGTCCGTGAGTTCGAGCCCCGCGTCGGGCTCTGTGCTGACTGCTCAGAGCCTGGAGCCTGTTTCGGATTCTGTGTCTCCCTCTCTCTCTGCCCCTCCCCCGTTCATGCTCTGTCTCTCTCTGTCTCAAAAATAAATAAAAAACGTTAAAAAAATTTTTTTTAAAAATGGGGATAATACGTACTTACTTCATTGTGTCGCTGAAAGCATTAGAGGAGAAGATTCTATGCTGGGTGCCACCTTCCAAATGTGCCCAGGATTCAGCCGCTTCTCATCACCTTCCCAGCTACCACTGGGTTCCAAGTCAGTATCACATGTCACCCAGGTATCTGCCACAGCCTCCTTACTGACCTCCCTGTTTCCTCTGTCCCTTCCCTTCCATCTATTCCCCGCATAGCAGCCAGAGGGATCTTTAAAAAAAAACAATCACACCCCTCCTCTGCTCAGAGTCCCCCTCTCCATGGTTGGCATCAGACTCTGTATAACCTAGCCCTTTGCTACACTTCTGGCCTGGTCTCCTGTCACCCCACTCCCCTGCATACTCTAGAAACACTAGCCTCCTCGATGCACCTGGATTCTACCAAGTCTGCCCCTGCCTCAGGCCCTTTGCACTCGCTGTTTCTCTTGATAGCCACATAGCTCATGCTGGCTCACTCTTTCGCTCTATCCAGGTCTCTGCTCAAATGTCACATTATCAGAGAGGCCATCCACTTCTATAGAAATGGCAGCCTGTGGTGAGCTGAGTTGTGGCTTTCCGAAAGGTGTGTTGAAGCCCCAACCGTCAGTACCTGTGAGTGGGACCTTTTTTGGACATAAGATCTTACAGATGTAATCCAATCAAGATGAGGTCATGTCCCCTCACTGCGGGCCTTAATCCAGTATGGCTGGTGTTCTTAGAAGAAGCAAAGAGAGCTGGAGACACGCAGGGGAGAATGCCATGAGATAACAGAGGCAGAGACTCGAATGATGTGTCTACAAGCCAAAGAACACTAAGGTTTGCCAGCAACACCAGAAGCTAAAAGAAACGTGTGGAACAGATTTTCCTCTAGAGCCTTCAGACAGCACACGGCCCTGCCAATACTTTGATTTCAGACGTCCAGCCTCCAGAACTGCAAGAGAATCGATTCTCATTGTTGTAAGCCACCCAGTTTGTGGTGGTCTATTATTACACCCCCGGAAAAGCAGATACACCCTCGCCCCAGTCACTGCGTTTCTTTACGTTTTAGTTTTCTTTGAATCTTTTTAACATATTATAACCACGTTTGTTTATTGTCAATCTCCAGCAAACTAGAGTGTATGTTCCAGGAGAGCAAGGACTTTGTTTTGTTTACTACTGTGATTGCTGGTACTTAGAACAGTGCCTAGTATATAGTAAGTGCTCAATAAAGACTTGTTGTGTGAACACATTACAGAAGAATGTCAGTAGAGCCCTAAGCGTGTGCTCGGCACACAGCAAGTTCTCAGTAAATGATAATGACTATTATTGTTGCTTTCATTATTCCCACTAAGGCCTTTTCCCTCAAATAAATATTCTTCTTCACGTACAGCTCCCCAGCCTACCAGCCGCCAGTCCTCGGATTGCCTCCACTATGCCTTCCTCAAGACGGTGGGACTCAGAGAACTTTCAAGGAACGATCACAGTTATTTTCTTTATTGCCTTGTATCTCTAACTCTAGTCCGCACAACCTTAAAATCCAATAACTACAAGTCCCGAAAGTAACCATAATATTCTGTCACTGTCACTTTCGGTCACCGTCTACCTTTTAAGCAAAACGATTTTTTTAATGTTTATTTATTTTTGAAAGAGAGAGACTGACAGACGGGATTCGAGCAGGGGAGGGGCAGAGAAAGAGAGGGGGACACGGAATCCGAAGCAGGCTCCAGGCTCCGAGCTGTCCGCACAGAGCCCGACGTGGGGCTCGGACCCACGGACTGCGAGATCGTGACCTGAGCCGATGGCAGCCGCTTAGCCGACTGAGCCACCCCAGGCCCTTTCAAGCAGTCATGGGCTGGAGCGAGTTTGTACTGGCTCCCGAGAGGCCATTGTTCCCAACTCCAAATTCAGTAACATCTTGTCAGTAGCTTGAAACCAGCCTTTGTGGGAGTATTGGCCCCGTAGAAGATGGTTAAATGATACAAGCCGGGACTTCGGATTTTTAGGGTCTTTGTTGGTTTGTTTGTTGTTAAACACTTACCAACTCTGCAGAGATGAGGTGACGCTTGCGTTCATCCCCTGAAGGTGCCAGTCATTAGCAGCAAGGCCTGCAGATGCTGGGGGATGGGTGCGGAGAATTGGAGAAGGAATGGAGGGGTGGGGGGGGCGGGGCACCAGCAGTGGTCACTCTACCAGCACAAATCCACCGAGCTTCCGCGTGGGCCCCTCCGGAGCGATTTCTTCCCTGAGAGAACAACTACCCAAATCAGCTAAGGCTCCTTGTCAAGCCCGGGAGCACCTCCATTACTGAGTTTCCAGTAGGAACTCGGTGGTTAGGGGGACTAGATCAGCTCTGTCCCTGACCCCGATCCGCTCCTCTGGTTGCATTTATTCCAGGACTTGATGGCCACGAGGAAGAAGGGAGTCTTCTGAAAGCCTGTGCCCTCCCCTCTTCTTGGCCCCCAACACACCTCAGTGTCCGATGCAGGGCTACACAATGACAGTCCCTGGCCCCTGGACAAAGAGGACAAATAGATATCAAGGTGTTTTTTCTTCCGTGAAGAAGAGGACGATGCATAATATACAACCACGGCAGCCATGGGCTCACGGACTGGTGAGTAGCTCCATTTCCATGGAAACAGAGAGCAGAACGGGGGAAAAAGAAAGACTTTTTAGAATAATAGAAGGTTTTGTGTTGTGAGTTGCTTTTTTTAAAATAAAGCCAGCAAGGTACCTCCATTCTCTCAGTGCTGACCCCTGCATTGTTCTCCGGAGAAGCCAGAAGACAGGGGGACAGAATGCCAAGAGGGCACCTGGCCACCCGAAGGGCCTCCCACCAGCAAGGCGCCTGGAGCTGGCAGGAGACCACACAATGTCAGCCCTGAAGAGGCAGAGATGTTCAGGGAAAAACAAAAACAGTTACTCTCCCCCCGCCCCCAGGAAAACAAAGCCTTATGCAAAGAGATAGCTGCTTTGTACAGGTCCTTTCAACTTAACAAAAAATGATTATATATGTGCCTTAGAGGAAAAACAACACCCTTCATTGACACATCGTTTTGAAATTATGGTAATAATTGCCAGTTATCATCCAAGGTCTCAGAGTTTGAGGTGCTACAATTCTACCCGTCTTCTGCCACATTCTTTTCCCGGGCCCTTTGGGGGAGAGGCTGGGAGAGCAGACTGGCCATGGGGTGCTGGGTTCTGTTTTACACCTTGACCTCACTCTAGAGACCAACCACCTCTGTCGGTCTTCCGTCCCTTGGCATCTAGCTGGGCTCATGGAGCTCCCCCCCTGACCCACCCCAGGGGCAGCCAAGCACCGACCTCTCCGCTCACATGCCTGATTCGCTTCATGCAAGTTTCATGGAAGGAAACCCATTTTAAGAGAAGTGAAGGACCCTACAGCCCACACGCAACTGCCATAAAGAGAAAAAGTAGACTGGAGGAAGAAAACACACACACACACACACACACACACACACACACACACAAGATAAGTGATGAGTGCCTCGTTCTCTTTTTTCAGAAAGTCTAGTTTGCCTTGGTAACCGTGACTCATAGTTGCCATAGTGATGAGTCCAGTTGCTAAGGAAACCTAATTTTATAGGCAGAACCTGAAAAAACAACAACAAAAAAAGAGTTCTACAGGGCTCTTAAGTTTGGGATCTTAAGTTTTACTGAGTGGTAGCGTTCTTCCAGAAGCAGCCTCTGGGATAAGGACTCAGACAGAAGTGATTCACGCAGGAGATGTTCCCAGGAGAAAGCGCTAAGGGGATGGGAAAGTTGGCGAACGAGGCCATGAATTGAGTAATACCCAACCTCAGCCGATCCCACAGGAAGCTCCGAGGCCAAAGGGCTCTTCAAAGTTTGGTTGGTCTGGAGGCGAGCGAGCTGGATTCTTGCCTCTGTCAGACTCTGGCCACGGATCACTCCAGGGACGGGCATCTTCTGGCACCTGTGGCCCCAGGAACCAAGTGGAGGCCTCTGTAGAAGGTGGCAGGCACCAGCCGTCAGCAGCCAAGCCCACCGAAGGTGGGGAGAGACACTTCGCACCAGTGGAAGTGTCTGGGGGCTTCCAGAGGCCCATTACCAGTGTCCAAGCTACTTGCGAAACAACATGAAAACAAGGTGGGGAGCAACGGGGGAAGTGAGACACTTGCCTAAGGCACTAACTTTCAGGGTGTGCCAAAATCTCAGCCACAGAGATAAATACTACCTCAATGTAATATCTCTAAAAGTCAAAGTCAGTGCAAAAAAAAAAAAAAAAAAATCCGTGATGACAAAACGGCGTCATCATTTTGCATAAAGACAGGATCCAACTCAGCCTCGCTGCCTCAGTGTAATCCAGGCTCTGGGTCTTTTTTTTTTTTTAATCTTTATTTTTGAGAGAGAGACAGAGAGAGAGAGAGAGAGAGACAGCGTGTGAGCAGGGGAGGAGCAGGGAGAGAGGGAGACACAGAATCCGAAGCGGGCTCCAGGCTCCGAGCTGTCAGCACAGAGCCCGACGTGGGGCTCGAACCCACGAACCATGAAATCATGACCTGAGCCCAAGTCGGACGCTCAATCGACTGAGCCACCCAGGCGCCCCAAGGCTCTGGGTCTTTAACTACAATAACAGGCGGCTGGCCTGTGGGCTCCAGTTTGCCAATTTGATTTCTTATATTATTGCTTTAAAATACTATGTATCTTGGGGCACCTGGGTGGTTCAGTAGGTTAAGTGCCAACTTCGGCTCAGGTCTTAACTATTCTCACCATAACAACAACGACAGCAAAATGATAATTATGTCAGGTGAAAGATATAACCCTACTGTGGGAAACACCTATCACATCACCACATGCACGCCTTAAACGTACACAGTGTTTTATGTTACGTAGATCTCAATAAAGGTGCAAAGAAATCCTCCAGGCCCTGGGAAATCCCGTCGTCATACTGGGCTTGCCCGGGACATCCTGGGATTTAATGCTCAAAGTCCCAAGTCCTGGTTCCCCACGCTGCTTGTAATGCAACTTCTCTAGAAGAGGAGTGGGGAGGGACGGAGACCCCACCTCTTAATGGGGGGAGTCACACGGGTGTGGAAGAATGTTGCGATGGAAGTTACGACCTCAGCCATCTTTGGAAAACGTGACCTCCAGCCTCCCCAAGGCTCCTGGGTGACCATCCCGTGGAGGTGGGAAGGGACCCAGGAATAGAAATTCTGGACGGTCCTGATGGCCCACAGGCTGCTCCTGGGGACCCGAACAATGGCTGGGAAGTGGGGACTGGGAGAATATTGCTCTCTGGTGTGAGGAACCCCATCCCCAGATCAACACTTCTGTTACTGACTGAATGGTGTCCCCCCACCCACAAATTCCAATGCTGAAGTCTTAACTCCCAATGTGATGGTACTTGGACGTGGGCCTTTGGGAGATGATTAGGTTTAGATGAGGTCATGGGGACGGAGCCCCCATGATGGAATTAGTACCTGCATAAGAAGGGGAGGAGAGACGAAAACGCTCTCTTTCCACACACATGCAGGCACCAGGAAAGCCCATTGACTGCATATTGAAAAAGTGGCCTCTGCAAGCCAGGAAGAGGGTCCTCACCAGAACCGGACCCTGTCAGCACCCTGATCTTGGACTTCCAGCCTCCAGAAGTGTGAGAAAATAAATGCCTATTGTAGCAGCCACCCAGTCTGTGGTATTTTGCTATGGCGGCCATAGCTGATTAAAACAACTTCTTCCAGGGGCGCCTGGGTGGCTTGGTCGGTTAAGCGTCCGACTTCGGCTCAGGTCATGATCTCACGGTTTGTGAGTTCGAGCCCCGTGTCGGGCTCTGTGCTGGCAGCTCAGAGCCTGGAGCCTGTTTCAGATTCTGTGTCTCCCTCTCTCTCTTTGCCCCTCCCCTGTTCATGCTCTGTCTCTCTCTGTCTCAAAAATAAATAAACGTTAAAAAAAAATTTATAAAACAACTTGTTCCACAGAGCTCGTGCTCATGGGAGTGAGGTGAAAGCATGTGTGAGTCCCTCCCAAAGTGCCAACAGAGGTGTGTGCACCGGCCAGTGGCGCCCTCCTTCTGACGTCTAGTTCAACGTAGCCACCAACCCCTGGAAAGGACCCCAGAGGCACCAGGTACTGGCCACGGGAACTCCAGGCCTGATATTCCATGACCCTGGGTGAAGAGGTCCTTCCTAGGGTGCTTTCTGCCTGGAGGGGGCAGAATCTAGGGGTCCTCGCTCCCCACAGTGTTCTCTGTGGCTGTCTGTGACAAGGTTTAGTCAGCGCCTGGTGACTAAATGTTTCTAGGAACTAGATCACATGCCTTTGAATACACATAATTTGCAGGAAGAAGGAAAAGCAATCGGAGGCCTTCCTGGAACTGGAAGCCATGTGTTTATAAAGTTCATTGACAGTAAAAGTATCAAAACCCTACTGTGTGGGTGTTTTCAAGGCCAAATGGAGATCGTCCTCAAGGGCAATTTTAGACATGCAAATTTCTGCTTCTTTGAAAACAAATACTCAGGAGAGAGCACATATCCTGCATGATTTTAATTTTTCTGTGAAAGCTGAAAACAGAAGAAGAAGAAGAAGAAGAAGAAGAAGAAGAGGAAGAGGAAGAAGAAGGAGAAGGAGAAGGAGAAAGAGGAGAAGGAGGAGGAGGGGGAGGAGAAGGAGGAGGGGGAGGGGGAGGAGGGGGGGAGCAGGAGGGGGAGGAGGGGGAGGAGAAGAAGAAACGTTTTTGAGCTACACTTCAAGTCTGGATAGTGTGGAGAAAGAACAACCCACAATATGGTCTAATAATAGCCAACTAAAAGAAGAGAATGGGAAACAGGGGAAGAGGGTTTGTTAATGGTTTCTACAAACTGGGCTTATCAGAAAGAGTTAAGAGTCCCAATGTGATCGGCTGGCACGTCTACCAATTTTCGGACAAAATATGTATTTTTATGTTTTTTCCTCTACAGGAAAGTCAACCAATGGGTGTGTCAGACCCCCCCCACACACACACAAAGGAACTGTTTGTTCTGATTATATTAGATTCAGGCTCCCTTAAAATGACTCGATTTTCACAAAAGAGTGAGTGAACGTGCCATCCCTACGGTGGATTGGAATTCCATTTAAAGATGACACCAGTTGCTGTTGAGTTCTCTGTTTCCAATTATGGGGTTCCAGTGACTCAGTAGCGTAGTGTGTATGTGGGGAAGGAGGCTACAGGTTTCTCTGCTCTCTGCGTCCATTGACCCTGGCTGCTGTCTTTCTGCTGCCGTAACAAAGCCTCGCTCTGTGAGATGGCACAAGAAAGCCGAAAGGGCGGGCGGTAACTCAACAGGATGGTGGACACAGACAGAAGCCTTCAGGGTCAACGGCCGTGAGGACAGGGAGCTTCGGCCACTCGGCTGCTGCGCCCTCCGGTGCCGGGTGGAAAACAGAGGCTGAAAGGGCCCATTTTCATGTTCTTTTCCTTAACCACCGACAGCGTCTCTCCTTGAGCAAACTTCAGTCGGGCAGGCTCTTCTGAATCCTCTCCCCAACCAGACCTTGAAAGGTGCACTGAAGATCCTTGTGCCCAGAGATGGGTTCCATTGCCACCTGTGGAATCCGGGCTGGACACCATGACATATTTTGGTCAACGGGACATTAGCGTATGCAGCGCGAGGAGCGATTTCAGGAGCCTTTGTGCATCAGAGCGTGCTTCTCTTGACAACCTACCTAACTCTATGTGACGAAGCCCGGGCCTGAGAGACACATGACCCAGCCACCCGGTTGTCACAGCCACCACCATCCAACCCCTAGAAGCAGGGCCACTAGCTAATGGGAAGCCAGCTGCAGATGTACGAGTGAACCCAACGGAGACCAGCAGAGGAACTGTCTGAGCCCAGCCCACGTCGCCAACCCGCAGACTTGTGGGCGAAATCAACGGTCGGCGTGTTAAGCCGCTGTGTTTTGGAGTGGTTTGTTAAGCAGCAGTCATATGTGTCTGTTGTCATATGTGTCATATGTGTCAGCTGTGTGTGTGCCTGTTATGCAGCAGACCCTCAAGTTTTTGGTAGGAAGAGAAGTAACAAAGGGCACGCGTATCAAGTCCCATCAGCGTCCGCTTAATCTCACGATACGCGTAACTGCCATCACTTTCGATTTTCAAAACGTACTTTCCTTTCGTGTCTTCCCAGGATGGCTCTGTGAGCCGGTAGCAGTTAGGTCAACGGAAGGGTGTCACTGATGGTACTACAGAAAAAATGATTCACACTTGGGAAAGAATGGCGAGGCAGACTTTACTCGGGACCATCCTGATTTCGGCTTTCTTGTGCCATTTCACAGGGAAAGGCTTTGTTATGGCAAGAGAGAGACAGCAGCCAGGGCCACGGATGCTGAGAGCAGAAAAATCTGTAGCCTCCTTCCCCACATACATGCTAGGCCCCACATTCCAGAAGGCTCTCGCGCAGAAAAGAATGAACACAATAGGCCTGACCGCTTATCCTTGGAAAGTCATGCTATCTTGATAGGCCCTCGGCCGGTATCTGGGCACTTAGATCTGGGGAGAGTTCCCATCATTCCCAGAACAGAGAGGGGTGACCCACTGGGCCTCAACTGTACAAGCAGTGTGGCTTCTGCACTGCTTTCCTTCTGGGAGGCTGGAAGTTGGACCGGTGCCAAGCAAGGGGTGCCGACGTGACGAGCCCCCAGTAAAAACCCTGGGCACTGAATCTCATTAATGGGCTTCCAAGGTTGGGAACATTTCACACGTGTTGTCATAATTCATGTGTGACTCCATTGGGAGAAGATTCTTGGAAAACTGCACCTTTACATTTGTGTTTCCTAAGTGAAGTCAGATGGGCCGACGGGACATGTTCCAGAGCCTGGAGGCTTCCCACCTCCCTGGGATGGTTCCACCATCCATCCCACCTCCACGATCCATGTGGCACTCTGCCTCACAAGGACTTAGGTACCAGGTAGGGCACAGGTTCCCTTGGCTCTCTGGGCAGGGCAGAGTGGCTGTGGTCCTTGCCCGGCGTAGCAGCTCCTCTGAGCGTTTCGTGGTGACTCAGAGGGGGACAATGCTCTCGCTCGCTCCCAATCCAGATACCGAGCCAGGTCAGGCGAAGAGTTTGCTGTCCTTTGGGGATCACTTTTTATCGGCTCTGGATGGCAGCAGTGGGTCCGTTGGCTGGGGAACCGCCTGGATGGACTTCCCCACCTGACCATGCTACATGCCTGTTCCGCCGCTGAAGGGAGGAGGCACCACAGGACACGCGCCCCGGGGAGCACAACTTTAAATAGCAAATAAAATCAGCATGACAGGTGGAGAGAGGCTATGGAAGCAAAGAAAAAGCCTTATCTTTTGGTTTCTTCAAAGGCACTTTTTCCTGCTTTTAAAAAAAAAAAAAGTATATAACAGGCTGCCTTCGCTCATGTCATGTTAATGTAATAGACACAATGTTACGTGAGTTTCAGGCGTATGACGTGTGATTCAACATCTCATCACAAGCGTGGCTACCATCTGTCACCATGCAACGCCATTACATTCTCATTGGCGATATTCTCTGGGCTGTGTCTTTTTATTCCCTTGACTCATTCGTTCCATAACTGGAAGCCTAGATCTCCCTCTCCCCTGCACCGTTTTGCCCATCTCCCACCCCCTCCCCTCTGGCAACCACCAGTTTGATTTCTGTATTTCTAGGTCTGATGAATATTAATTTGAAAAGTGTCTGTGCTTCTATGTTCATTGCAGCATTATTTACAATAGTCAAGATAGGAAAGCAACCTAAGTGTCCATCGGTAGACAAATGGGTAAGGAATATGTGGTGTGTGTGTGTTTATACAGATACATATATACATATATATGTATATATGTGTACATTATATGTATATGTGTATATTATATGTATATATGTATATTATATGTATATAGGT
Organism: Panthera onca; assembly: GCF_046562875.1. NCBI lineage: Eukaryota > Metazoa > Chordata > Mammalia > Carnivora > Felidae > Panthera > Panthera onca. The sequence continues at coordinate 90,102,488 of NC_138357.1, forward strand.
ACATTATATGTATATGTGTGTATTATATGTGTATATGTGTATTATATGTATATATGTGTATTATATGTGTATATGTGTATATTATATGTATATATGTGTATATTGTATGTATATGTGTATATTGTGTGTATATAATATATATGTATGTTATATGTATATATGTATGTGTGTGTATTATATGTTTATATGTGTATATGTGTATATGTGTAGATTATATGTATATATGTATGTTATATATAATGGAATATTACACAACCATAAAAAAGAATAAAATCCTGCCATTTGTGACATGGATGGACTTAGAGGGTATTAGGTTAAGTGAAATAAGTCAGGCAGAGAAAGACAAATACCATGTGATCGCACTCATATGTGGAATCTAAAAAAAACAAATGAGTTTTTCCTGCTTCTTGAACAAGGTGCCTCACATTTTCAATTTACTGGGCCCCACGAATTCACTTTATCAGAATCATCCCCTTTTATAAATTTTTTTTTAAATCTTTATTTATTTTGGAGAGAGAGACAGAGTGTCAGCAGGGCAGGAGCAGAGAGAGAGGGAGACACAGAATCGGAAGCAGGCTCCAGGCCCTGAGCTGTCAGCACTGAGCCCCTTACGGGGCTTGAACTCGCAAACTGCGAGATCGTGACCTGAGCCGAAGTCAGACGCTCAAGCAACTGAGCCACCCAGGCATCCCGAATCATCTCCTTTTATGATAAGAAAAGACAGGATTCAGTAGGCAGAGAGGGAAAGGTTCGGACCTGAGTTCTCTGGGTGGGCAAAAACACGTATTTTGAAACAATGGTGGGAGCCTTTGACCACAGCAAACCCCCTCAGGTGTAAGGTCCCTCTTAAGAATGTCACAGATCCCACCTACTGCCCCTCAGATTCCCCTCAGGAATTGGACCAAAGACCTAACTGTGGCCATAGGCCACCCTTCGCACAACAGAAACGAGCCAATCGGGAATGGACAATCCGGCACCTAGAGCTGTCCAGCCAATAAGGGTGGGACCCAAGAAGGAGCTAGAGGGAAGGCGGAGGGCTGACCAGAACCTTCTACCACAAGGACCCTTGCCTATGATCGAGGGCATTCACTTCCGAATGACCCCTCTCTGCCAAGACAGCTTTCCTACTCTGCTTCCTTTCTCATCTTCTATTCGAATAGACTTTTCTCCGCTGCTCTCTCTGTGCCCACCTCTTCATTCTTCCAAGCGTCGAGCCAACGAATCCCGGGTATTGAGGCAAAAAATCCTGCAACACTTTTCATCCTCCCAAGTGTCTCTTATGCTTCTGGACTGATATTCTAGAACTGTTTTTCCACTTTTTCAACCACAACTCGGAGGAAGGGGCATGTTTTACATCATGACCCACGCATGTCAATGAATTGAATGTTTCACAAAATAATGGCGACTGTTACAACAAATGATAAAGTAAAAACACAAAGTCAGTATCACATACTAACTTTAACATAAAAACATAAAGTTAGTATCACGAAATGCTCTCCCACACGAATGCAAATAAATAGTATAAAAAACGAAACATGGGGGAAAATGTTAATGAAGCTTGATGGCCCAGATCCTAAGGGGACAAGGATACATGTGTGTCAAGAGCACTGCTGAGCCAGTTTCTAAACTCCCTTCTTCTTTAAGCTAATCACAACCTACACGGACTCACAGCATAATTAATGGGGCACTTTCTGCGATTTGAAAAACCCTGTTCCAGAGCAATACTTTCCTATCCCTGACCCTAATGTCATACAAAATGGTATTAAGTGTTCCACGGTGAAAGGGTTCCATGGGCAATGAATGTAGGAAATGCTGCCTATTTGGTACCTTCCAGAAATTCACAATGCATGTTACCATATGATGGTCTGAAGAAATCCCATAGTGGGAAGAAGTATATGGGATTTTTTCATCCAGTCTTTATCAACCAGTAGCATATAATCCTTCCTATGTAGTTCTTGGGTCAGAGAAAAGAAAACCATAGTATGTGGCTATTTAAAGAGTGAAAATGACACTATATCTCAGATTTTATAGAATGTGGCCAAAATTATCCCCAGATGTAAACTCATAGCCTTAATAGATTCTGTTGTTCAAAAATGGATTTTAGGGGTGCCCAGGCGGCTCAGTCGTTTGAGGGTCCAATATCAGCTCAGGTCATGATCTCACTGGTCGTGGGTTCAAGCCCTGCGTGGGGCTCTGTGCTGACAGCTCGGACCCCGGAGCCTGCTTCGAAATCTGCGTCTCCTTCTCTCTCTCCCTGTCCCTCCCTTGCTTGTGTGCACACTCTCTCTCCTTCAAAAATAAATAAACATTAAAAATTTTTAAAAATAAAAACGGATTTAAACATATTAAAAGTGTAATTCAAGACATTTGGCACAAGATAGCAGAAACAATCCTAGAGAGATCAAGAGGATAGGCATAATAGAAAACCACAACTCCATTAATTAAAAATAAGGAAAATAGAAGTGTTTTCCACAAAATTAGACAAAACTTTGCAAAATGCAACTTTAAAAAGAGAGAAAAATACAAATATATAGAAATATTGTGGACAAAAAGGAACACAGATGTGTCGTTTTGGCAATCCTGACGGCATGGAGAATTTTTCTGGAAAATCATAAAGGAGCAGAAAATGCAAACAGACCAATTACTGAAAAGGAGAGAAGTTTGCAAGGAAGTACCTTCAAAGGAAGGCTAGAGGACCAAGTAGTTTTACCAGTGAGTCCTTTTGAACTTTCAGATAGCTCATTTCTAATGCTCCATAAACCACTCCAGGAATTAAAATAAAACAACAACAACCACAACAACAATCCAGGCAGGAACTACTCAGTTTGACTTCTGTAACAGTAAACTTGATAGATACAGCTAAAATGCTATCGAGATACACCATTAGCACTTTGTAAAAGAGCCAAAATGCGTAAATAACTTGGTAAAGAAAAACCAAGCCCCAAATGGAGTCATTCGCCCCTCATGACAGCAATTAAGGTTTACAACAGTTTCAGTCTCTCCCAGGAATGTGACCTTGTAACAGTCAATCTGAAATTTCCTGATTAGCACTAGTGAGGTCATCTGTATGATAAAAACCTTTCTGTTCCTTCCCCCCAAAATAAGCTGTCCTGGCCTGAAACAATCCTTCCTTTTCTTTTGCTAATAACTTCCTTGCCCCACCCTTCTGGGCTAGAAAAAAACTTCCATTTTGTGCAACTCCTCAGAGCATCTCTCTACTTGCTAGGTGGGATGCTAGATGCCTGAATAGCTTAATAAAGCTAATTAAATCTTTATTTGTTTAAAAAAAATTTTTTTTAATGTTTATTTGTTTTTCGAGAGAGAGAGAGAGAGAGAGAGAGAGAGAGCGTGAGCAGGGGAGGAGCAGAGAGAGAGGGAAGCACCCAATCCGAAGCGGGCTCCAGGCTCTGAGCTGTCAGCACAGAGTCCCATATGGGGCTGGAACTCACAAACCGTGAGGTCATGACCTGAGCCGAACATGACCTGAGCCGAAGTCGGACACTTAACCGACCGAGCGACCCGGGCGCCCCAAGCTAATTAAATCTCTAAACTTTCTCAGTTGAATTTTGTTTTTCTAGCACATATAAAATCGAATGCAACAGAATTTTGAAACAGTAACCTATCATATCTGTAATTATAGCTTGTTCCAACTCTATAGGATTTAATTTATAGTGGGAAGTCTATAAATAGCATACATCCCATCAATAGGTTAAATAAGGAAGCTCATCACTAAGGATGTTTTTATTTTGTATTTTTTAAAATTTTCTTTTAATGTTTATTTCTGAGACAGAGACAGAGTATGAGTGGGGGAGGGACAGAGAGAGAGGGAGACACAGAATCCAAAGCAGGCTCCAGGCTCTGAGCCGTCAGCACAGAGCCCAACGCAGGGCTTGAACTCACAGACCGTGAGATTATGACCTGAGCCGAAGTCGGACGCTTAACCGACTGAGCCACCCAGGCGCCCGGTCTAAGGATGTTTTTAAAGGCATTTTAAATACCTTCAAATCCAACTCACGATTTTAAATATCAAAACCTTTCAAAATTGGGGCACAGGGTAGCTCAGTTGGTTAAGCATCCGACTCTTGATTTTGGCTCAGGTCGAGATCTCACGGTTCCTGGGATGGGAGCTGCGTAGAGGGCTCCGAGCTGACAGCATGGAACCTGCTTGGGATTCTCTCTTCCTCTCTCTCTGCCCCTCCCTCGTTTGTGCGCGCTCTCTCTCTCTCTCCCTCAAAATAAATAAGCAAACTTTAAAAAAAAAAAACCTTTAAAATTAAGAATCAAACGATATTTCCTTGATATCAGAAGTTCTTAACTTAGGATTCTAGGGGGCCCATTAATAATAGTTCAGGAGGGCTGTGATCCCATGAAATTGTATCCAAAATTGTACGTGTGTATCTGCATGTATTTTTTTATTTTTTTTAAGTTTATTTATTTATTTTGAGAGAGAGACAGAGAGAGAGCACAAGCAGGGGAGGGGCAGAGAGAAAAGGAGAATCCCAAGCAGGCATCAGTGCCGAGCCCAACGGGGGACTTGAACTCACAAACCCTGAGATGGTGATCTGAGCCGAAATCAAGCATCGGCCACTTAACCGGCTGAGCCACCCAGGTGCCCCTCTGCAAGTATTTTTTTAGAAATAAAATTCATGGGGCACCTGAGTGGCTCAGTCGGTTGAGCGTGTGACTTCAGCTCAGGTCACGTGGGTTCGTAAGTTCCATCCTCCGTCCCCCTCCCCCTCCGCCCCTACCTCACTCATGCTCTCTGTCTCCAAAATAAATAAAACATGAAAAAAAAGAAATAAAATTCATAAAACCGTCTTCAGTCCCTCAAAGGGTTCTATGACCCCAAAGCACTAACAATTACTTTATAGGGTAAATACTTTTTATATCAACCCAATTAACTTTACCCTCAGCTGAAATAGTGAGAAACACTTCTATAAACAGCAGAAACCAAGTAATGATGTTCACTATCTCATGTTAACTTTAACTTTCTAGGAGCTCTGACCAAATTGTAACTACTGGAAAGGAGGGTATCAGTTTATCACTATATGGTGGGATACCTGGAAACCCTAAGAAAGTCAGTTAAAAACTACTGGCCAACTAACCCACAAATTGTAAAAGGTGGATCATCATAACGAAAATATCTAGTTATCAATTTGATAATAGAATTGAGCATTCCAACGTAATAATTGCTGAATCTAAGAAGTTCTGTGAAAAATTCCAAACCATTGTTCAGATAACATTTTAATGGCCAGAAAAATATACGCTTTTCCTAGATGACAATACCTCGGGAATATATAGATATCAGTTCTTCCCCCGATGAATTTAAAGGTCAGACAAAATTGCAATCAAAGTCCCCATGGGATTTGGTTTTAGATATTCCAAAAAAGATTTTCAAGGAACGTCTAACATAATAACAGGGAAAAAATATAAAAACACAAAGAAGAGTAATGATGGGTTATTTACCTTTTCAGATACTAAAACATACAGATACATTCATCACCAAAAATAAATAACTAACCCAGAAACTTCCTAATATAAGATCCATAATGAAGGATCACACAGCAATGAGGAAGGAACTATTTATTGAAGAATCTGACAAATTATCTCATTATTTTGAAACGTAACAATGTCTGTTACCACGTATTGAATACTTAAACAGCATGCTAGGTACCATGGTAAGTATTTTGCACACATTTCTGACTTAACCCTCAAAAAAACCCCTCATCAAATAGATATTCCTATTCTTATTGTATAGTCAAGGGAATTGGGGTACAGGACGGTTATCAGACTAAGTTATACCTTTGGTTAAGAGTCAAGCAAAATTTTGGGGCACCTGGGTGGCTCCGTCGGTTAAGGGTCCGACTTTTGATTTCGGCTCAGGTCATGATCTCACGGTTTGTGGGATGGAGCCCCACATCGGGCTCTGTGCTGACAGTGCATAGCCTGCTTGGGATTCTCTCACTTCCTCTCTCTCTCGAAATAAACAAACATTAAAAAGAAAAAAAAAGTCAAGCAACATTTCAAATCCAGGTTGGCCTGACTCCAAGGCCAGGCCAAATGCATTTCATATATATGGAAGAGTTTTATTTCTTTTCAAACTATAGAGGCATTTCCGTTTCCAGGAAAATGGAGTAGACGCACTTTTCCCTATTCCCCTGCTAAGTACCTAAGTATAACTGTAGACCCTGGACGTTATTCAGACCAAAAAAAAAAAAAAAGCCTGCTTTCTCTACCCAAAGAACTAGAAAGGAAGAAGCAAGCAGGACAGACAACTTTTAGGCAATAACTGATCTACTCCAGGCAAACATTATGCGGAGAAAAAACGCAACTCCACCCCCCCCCAGTAAAAAAAAAAAAAAAAGCCCAGTGGCGAGTCCAGACCGCCACCCCCACTAGATTATAATGACATACCTCAACTCTTACTTCGAGTAGCATCAGAGGAAACCTGGTAGGGGGTCAGAACTTTCCCCACCGCGTGAGCAGAATGTTAAAGGTGCTGCTGGTGAGGACTAAGAAGGAAACGAGGACAATGTCACAGGAAACTGCAGAAAAGATGATCTTTGTTTCTACGGTAGCGGTAGCGGGACACTTTAGCCGGGTTGTGTCCGACAGCTGTGCGGAAAGGGGACCCTGTGAGTGATGTTACAAGCCCTTGGAAGTGACGGCAGGACTTGGATATTTCGCCGAGGAGATTTCCACACAAGAGTGTGAAGGTGTAGCCTGGTTTCTTCCTTTGTTTACAGCCAAGTGGAAGAGGACAGAGATCGACTGAAGAAAGAACTACGAAGCGAAAAGGAACCAGTACCTGATCTGGGAAATTCTCAGGCTAACCGGATTGCAAAGGATGTTAAAATTAGGAGAGTCATCGTCGGGGCGCCGGGCTGGCCGAGTCTGTTGAGCGTCTGACTTCAGCTTGGGTCATGATCTTGCGGTCCACGTCGGGATCGTCAGTGGAGAGCCTGCTTTGGATCCTCGGTCCCCCTCTCTCTGTCCCTCCCCTGCTTGTGCGCTCTCTCTCACTCTCTCTCTCTCTCTCTCTCTCTCTCCCTCAAAAATAAATATTTTTTTAAAAAGGAGATTCACTGTCAGGAAAGCATGCTCTGTAGAGAAGGCGGAGGGGGTGGCTGGATGGCCTTTTGCTAGTACTTAAGAGATTGGGGGTGTGACTCATGGGTCCCCTCCGCCATCTCAGCAGAAGCCAGGAAATATCTGTGGAGACATTTCTTCTCCAACCGTGTGAATTCCTGTGACATGCCCAGGTGATTCACAAGCTTTTTCAGAATGTGGCTGCAGCAGAAACACCATTAGCTCGGGGCGAATGTGGTAGAGACAGGACAAAACGAAAGAAGGCCATTGGACTCTCAAAACTCTACAGGCCAAAAAAACAGGTTGACAAAACTACTCACCTACAAAATGTACTATCGTAAAGCTTAATGAAATTTGCACGGGTCAATTTTGAAATTCCTTGGGGCCAGGGACCCCTTTCTTCCTTCCATTTCTCTTTTGGAATGGGACTATCTATAACTGTCATACTATACCTGCCCCGCCATTGTATTTGGGGATCAGACAATTTGTGCTTTAGTTGTACAGGCTCACAGATGGAGAAGAATTTTGCCCTGGGGTGAGTCGTATCCAGAATCTCACCCACACCTGATTAAGATTATTTAGATCATGAGGGGCGCCTGGGTGGCTTAGTCGGTTAAGCGTCCAACTTTGGCCTAGGTCATGATCTCCCAGTTCGTGAGTTCGAGTCCTGCGTCGGACTCTGGGCTGACAGCTCAGAGCCAGAAGCCTGTTTCAGATTCCGTGTCTCCCTCTCTCCCTGCCCCTCCCCGACTCGCGCCCTGTCTCTATCTCTCAAAACGAAATAAACATTTAAAAAAAGATTAGTTAGATCATGAGTTTGGGATCTTTTGAGCTAATGACACTTACTTGAGATTTTGAATTTCAAGTTAATGCTATAATAGGATGAGGCTTTTAGGAATGTTGGTATGGGGTGTATTTTGCATGTGGGATGAATATAAACCTTTGAGGGGTAGAGGGCAGACTGTAGTGGGTTGAATGGTGGTTCCCAAAGACCTTATAAATGTTAATCCTCAGAACTGATCAATGTTGCCTTATATAAAACAAAGACTGCAAATGTGATTAAGAATCCTGAGATGGGGTCATTATCCTAGATTATCTGGATTAAACACAAGGACATGTATCCTTATAAAAGGGAGACAAAGAGAATTCACAAGACAGACAGAGAAGAAGGTGATGTGATGATAAAGCCGAGAGAGAAAGAGATCTGAAGGTGCTGGCCTTAGAGACTGGAGTTCTATGGCCACAAGCCAAGGAATACCTACAGCACCAGAAAGTGGAATGGAAACTGAAAGATGCAAGGAACAGAGTCTCCCCCTAGGGCCTCCAGAGAGAGCACGGCCTTACCAGCATCTTGATTTCAGCTCAGTGAAACTGATCACGTACTTCTGGCATTCAGGCCTGCGGGAGAATAGATTTTTGCTGTTCTAAGCCACCAAGTTTGTGGTAAGTTTTCACAACATCCACAAGAAACTAATACACAGGGCGAGGATGTCTGCTGTCACTACTCTTACTCAAATAGGGCTCCAAATCCAAGCCAGCACAATAAGGCAAGAAAAGGAAATAAAACGCATACAGACTGGAAAGAAGAAGAAATAAAACTCCCTATTTGCAGATGACATGATAATCTGCATAGAAAATAATAAGAAATCTACAAAAAAAAACCTCTTATAATAAGTCAGTTTAACAAGATCACAGGATACGCAATCAACATATAAAACTCAAATGTATTTCCAGGGGCGCCTGGGTGGCTCAGTCGGTTAAGCATCTGACTTCGGGTCAGGTCATGATCTTATGGTTTGTGAGTTCGAGCCCCACGTCGGGCTCTGTGCTGACAGCTCAGATCCTGGAGCCTGCTTCGGATTCTGTGTCTCCCTCTCTTTCTGCCCCTCCTTTGTTCATGCTCTGTCTCTTAATAATAAATAAACGTTAAAAAAATTTTTTTAAAAACTCAATCGTATTTCCATATGTTAGCCATGAACACATAGGCACAAAATTTAAAACACAACACCATTCACAATTGCCCCCAAAATGAAATGCTTAGGTGTAAATACAAATAAATAGGTACAGGACTTGGATGCCGAAAACTACAAAACTTATTTAGATCAGAGATCTCTGATCTAAATAAATGGGAAGACACACTGTGTTTGTGATTTGGCAGACTCAGCATTATAAAGAGATCAATTCTCCCCCAAACTGGTACGCAGGTTTAAAGCAATTCCCGTAAGAAATCCAGCAAGGTTCTTTTGTAGATATTGACAAGCATGGTCGACAATTTATATCGTAAAGCCATGTCCATCAAAAATCCAGCAAGATCTTTTGACAGATAGTGACAAGCATGGTCTAAAATGTATATGGAAATACAAAGACCTAGAATTGCTAAAGCAATTTGGAAAAGGAAGAATAAAATGGGAGGGATCGCTCTAGGCAAAAGCAAGACATTATATAGCCAGAGTAGTCAAGACTGCGTGTTACTGGCAGAGGGATAGACACGTGGATCCATGGAACAAAAGAGAATCCAGCCACATACAAGTAGAGAGGCCTTGTGCATCCTTCACTCAGGTTTACCTGAGTGATCCTTCATATCTCGAATAGATAAAGAACTCTCAAAACCCCACAGCTAAAAAAATGTACTGAAAAGAGGAAGAAGAGGGACGCCTGGGTGGCTCAGTCAGTTAAGCCTCCGGCTCTTGATTTCGGCTCAGGTCACGGTCTCATGGTTTGTGGGATCGAGCCCCATGTTGGGCTCTGCACTGACAGCGTGGAGCCTGCTTGAGATTCTCTCTCTCCCCCGCCTCTCTGCCCCTCCCCTGCTTGAGCTCTCTCTCTTTCTCAAAATAAATAAATGGACCTTGTTTTAAAAAGGGGGACAAAGCCATGAAGGGACATTTCATCAAAGAGGTTATACAGATGTTGAAAAGACACTTGGAATGATATTCTTTCCTAGCCATTCGGGAAATGCCAATTAAGACCACGATGACATAGCACTACAAACCTACTCGACACCTAAAGAAAAAATAGCGAAACGTCAAATGCTGGCACGGATGGAGACAAACGATATCTCTCACACGTTGCTGATAGGAATATAAAAGAGCACAGCCACTCTGGAGAACATTGATCCCAGAGGACTGGCAATTTATATTCACCCAAAAACCTGTACACAAATGTCTATGGCAGTTCTCCCAATAATAAGCAAAAACTGGAAACAACCCAAATATCCTTCAGAGGTGACTGGTTAAACTGTGGTACCTTCATACCATAGTATACTACTCAGTAATAAAAAGGAGCAAACTATCCATAGGACGAAGCAGTGTCATGCAGAGCGAAGAAGGCCAATCTCAAGAGGTCTCATACGATATGATGCCATTTACGTAACATCCTCAAAATGACAAAATTATGGGTAAACAGAATTGTAGTTGCCAGGGGTCAGGGACGGAGATACGACTATAAAAGTGTAGCAGGAGGGAGAGCTTGGTGTGGATCGACTAGTTCTGTGTCTTGATTACAGTGGCGGTTACACGAATCTACACTGGTGATAAAATCACAGATCCACACACATACGTTGTACCAATGCCAATTTCCTGGTTTTGATGTTGTACTGTAGTTACGTAACATGCAACTCCTGGAGGAAACTGGGGGAAGGGGGCACGAGGTCTCTCTATACCGTCTTTGCAACCTTGAGCGAATTGAGAATTAACCCGAAATAAAAAGATTCTCAAAAAGGAAAAAAAAAAAGCGCATAGAAACCAGTAAATGATGGTATATCCATACAACTGAATACTACTTGGTGATAAAACGGAAGAAACCGGTACATACAACACCATGTATGACTCTAAAAACCGCCGTGCTGAGTGAAATTCACTACACAAAGGAATGTATTTTGCTTGATTCCATGTAAATGAAATTCCAGAACAAGAAAAACTAATCTGTGGTGAAAAAAAACTCAGAACAACGGTGTTTGGGGGTGGAGAGCCCACTGGAAAGGGGCATGAAGAAACTTTCTGGAATTATAATACTAATGTTCTGTATCATGATAAGGGTTTGGGTTTCACGGGTGTACCTATATAAAACAAGAATTCAATAAAGGATACCGAGATAATCTGTGATTCTTATAAAAAGATAAAAATAGATCCCAACACAGAAATTCATTCCTGATGGATTAGATACCTAAGTAAATCTTTTAACTTTTAGAAGATAATGTAGGAGAATTTATTTATGCATTTGAGGCAAGGAAGAAGTCCTTGATAATGACATCAAAAAAGAGAGAAACAAGAAAGAAAAACACTTGCGAAGTTTACAAAGGATCAACACCCAGAATACAGTGGACCCTTGAATAACACGGGGGTTCGGGGCACCAGCCCCCCCATGCAGTTGAAAAATCTGCGTTTCACTTTTGACTCCCCCAAATCTTAACTACTTGCAGCCTACTGCTGACCAGAAGCCTTACCGATAACACAAGCACCCGATTCATACATATTTTGTGTGTGACATGTAATACATACTTTACTCTCACGATAAAGTAAGCTAGAGGAGAGAAAAATGTTTTTTTAAAGAACTCGTAAACCAACCAGCCAGTCAAATAGAAAAAATGGGCACAGGATATAAATAGATCATTCAAACAGGAAGAAGCCAAAATGGCCAGCAAACATATGACAAGAGGCTTCAAGACAAGAGTACCGAGGACAATGAAAGTGACAAAGAAGGAGACAGCCGTTCATACCCATCAGATCGTAAAAAAGAATAATGTGTGATAACATCAAGGGCTGTGAGGATGAGCTGCCTATTAAAACTGAAGATGCTTTCCATTGACAGTGTGGAACCTGCTTGGGATTCTCTCTCTCCCCCCTCTCTGCCCCTCCCCCACTCGCGCGTGCGCACACTCGGTCTCTCTCAAAATAAACACTAAAAAAAAAAAAAAAAAACAACTGAAGGGGCGCCTGGGTGGCTCATTCAGTTAAGCGTCTGACTTCGGCTCAGGTCATGATCTCACGGTTCATGAGTTCGAGCCCCGCAGGCGGCTCTCTGGATCCTTCCAGAGGCTCTCTGGATCCTCTGTGTCCCTCTCTCTCTGCCCCTTCCCTGCTTGTGCTCTCTCTGTCTCTCTCAAAATAAATAAATAAACTTTAAAAAAAACAAAACAACAACGGAAGATGTTCACACCTCATGACCTGAGAGTTCCACTTCCGGGTGCCAACCCTCGAGAAACTCATGCCCGTGAAGAGACCCGATAATGAGAATGTTCTTTGCCGCAGTGCTTGAAGTCACGAGAAATGAAAACCATCTGTTAGTAGCATTTGTATATGTGCTGCCGAAGCGAGCCGTGTTAGTAGCTTTTGACACAATCCATCATTCCCTCTTTCTAGAAACATTTCTCTCATTTGACTTCCAAATGACCCATCTCTTGGCTTTCCTAGTATCTCACTAGCTGCTCCTTTGCATTGCTGGATCCTTCTCCTCCTCCTGACCTCTACAGTTTGGAGTGTCCTAGGGGTTATTTTACACCTGTTCCCCAGTTGATCTCATAGATAATTTGGGCTTTTAGACACAATCACCAATCACTAGCCTGGACCTCTCCTCTGACCTTGACCTGGACATCTCACTGACATCACGAATGGGCCATCCAATTCACAGTGCAGCATGTTAACATGTCCAGAACCAGAGTCATAATTTCCCTTCAACCTCCAATCCTCCCCCAGGCTTTCCCGTCTTAGTAAATGACACCGCCATTCACCCAGCTGCTCAGGATAAAACCTTGCAGTCAAACTTGAGTCGTCTCTCGCACACATCCTGGCCATCGTTCTTTCCTTCACGTTCCTCGTTGAGCCGTGACCCAAGCCATAATCCCCTCTTATCTGAACTGCCGTGACTACTTCCTTCCTGTCTCCTAATTCCTCATCTAGCCCTCCCACAGTCCGCCCTCCTCTGGCAAGCAAAGTGAGTTCAGAAACGCAGGCTTTCGGCAGCCAGGGAGGACCTAGGACTTTTCCACATTTCGTACAAAAGATCCAAACTCCGCCGACCGCTGTTAACTCCCTGGTAGCCCCCCACGCAGAGTCACGATTACACCCCAGGCATGGCCTCTGGGCAGGGGATGGAAATTCACACCGTGCAGTATTAAAGAAACTTTTCTTTCCTGTTTTCGTTAAAGTTTTCATTTAAACTCCAGTTAGTTAACATACAGTGTAATATTGGTTTCAGGCGCGGACTTCACTGATTCATCACTTACGTACAACACCCAGGGCTCATCCCAACAAGTGTCCCCTTTAACGCGCCTCACCCACTTAGCCCGTCTCCCCGCCCAACACCCTGCCAGCAACCCTCAATTTGTTGTCCATAGTTGAGAGTCTGTTTTCTGGTTTGCCTCTCTTTTTTCCCCCATGTTCATCTGTTTCGTTTCTTAAAATTTCACATGGGAGTGAAATCGTATGGTACTTGTCTTTCTCTGGCTGACTTATTGCACTTAGCATGACACACTCTAATTCCATCCATGTTGTTGCAAGTAACAAGATTTCATTCTTTTCGATCGCCGAATAATATTCCATTGTAAACATACACCACATCTTCTTTTATTTTTTTTTTATTTTTTTTTTAACGTTTTTTTTTATTTTTTTGAGACAGAGAGAGACAGAGCATGAACAGGGGAGGGTCAGAGAGAGAAGGAGACAGAGAATCCGAAACAGGCTCCGGGCTCCGAGCTGTCAGCCCGGAGCCCGACACGGGGCTCGAACTCACGGACCGTGAGATCATGACCTGAGCCGAAGTCGGACGCTCAACTGACTGAGCCACCCAGGCGCCCCCCGCCCCCAACCACATCTTCTTTATCCACTCATCAGTCGATGGACATTTGGGCTCTTTCCATAATTTGGCTATTGTGGATAGTGGATACAAACATTGAGCTGCCTGTGCTCCTCCGAATCTGTAGTTTTGTAGCCTTTGGGTAAATACCTAGTAGTGAATTGCTGGACCCTAGGGTAGTTCTCTTTTTCATTTTTTTGAGATACCTCCATGCTGTTCTCCAAAGTGGCCATACCAGTTTGCTTTCCCCCCAACAGTGCAAGAGGCTTCCCCTATATCCACACCCTCACCAACACCTGTTGGTTCCTGTGTTATTAATTTTAGCCATTCTGACAGGTGTGAGTTCTCATCTCATTGTGCTTTTGACTTGCATTTCCCTGATGGTGAGTGATGTTGACCATCTCCCCTTGTGTCTGTTGGCCCTCTGGATGTCTTCTTTGGGAAAATGTCTATTCGTGTCCTCTGCTCCTTTTTTAACCGGATTATTTGTCTTCTGGGTGTTGAGTTTTATAAGTTCTTTATATAGTTTGGATACTAACCCTTCATCGGATATGTCGTTTGCAAATATCTTCTCTCATTCCCAAGGTTGCCTTTCAATTTTGTTTATTGTTTCCTTCGCTGTGCAGAAGGTTTTGTCTTGACGAGGTCCCAATAGTTCATTTTTACTTTCGTTCCCCTTGCCTCCAGCGATGTGTCTAGTAAGAAGTTGCTCTGGTCAAGGTCAAAGAGGTTGCTGCCTGTATTCTCCCCTAGGATTTTGATGGTTTCCTGTCTCACATTTAGGCCTTTCATCCATTTTGGATTTATTTCTGTGTATGGTGTAAGAAAGTGGTCCGGCTCAATTCTTTTGCATGTTGCTCTCCAGTTTTCCCAACACCATTTGTTGAAGAGATTTGTTTCCATTGAATATTCTTTCCTGCTTTGGTGAAGGTTAGCTGACCATATCGTTGTGGGTTCATTTCTGTGTTTTCCATTCTGTTCCATTGATGTTTGTGTCTGTTTTTGTGCCGGTGCCATACTGTCTTGATATCTTGATCACTACGGCTTTGTAATATCAGTTGAAGTCTGGAATTGCGATGCCTTCAGCTTTGGTTTTCTTTTTCAAGATTGGCTATTTGGGGTCTTTTGTGGCCCCATACAAATTTTAGGATTGTTTGTTCTAGCTCTGTGAAAAAGGCTGTTGGTATTTTGATAGGGATTGCATTAATCGTGTAGATTGCTTTGGGGAGTAGAGACATTTTAACAATGTTTGTTCTTCCAGTCCCTGAGCATGGAAGGTCTTTCCATTTCTTTGTGTTGTCTTCAATTTCTTTCATAAGTGTTCTATAGTTTGCAGAGTACGGATCTTTTACCTCTTTGGTTGGGTTTATTCCTAGGTATCTCATGGGTTTGGGTGCAATTGCAAATGGGATCAATTCCTTGGTTTCTCTTCTCGAAGAAACTTTTCTTTCAGGAAAGCAGCCCTGGCTAGGAATTGGACTATGTGCGTGAGGGCACAAGGCCGGGAATCAAGGTAT
The DNA here is from genome assembly GCF_046562875.1 of Panthera onca. NCBI lineage: Eukaryota > Metazoa > Chordata > Mammalia > Carnivora > Felidae > Panthera > Panthera onca. Next base: position 90,117,886 of record NC_138357.1, read on the forward strand.
CTCCCTACTTTAATCTTTTTTATGTTTATTTATTTTTGAGAGAGAGAGAGAGAGTGTGTGTGTGTGTAAGCAGGGGAGGGGCAGAGAGAGAAGGGGACAGAGGATCCGAAGCAGGCTTCCAACACAGGGCTCGAACTCATGAACCAGAAATTTATTTTCTCATGGTTCTGGAGGCTAGAAGTCTAAGATCAAGGTGTTGGCAGGATTGTTTCTTCTGTCTTCTGAGACCTCTCCACTTGGCTTGTAGATAGCCAGTGTCTCCATGTGTCATCTCGTCTTCATTCCTCTGTGCCTGTGTCCTAATCTCCTCTTTTTCACAAGGACACCAAGCATATTGGATGAGGGCCCGCTCTACTGACCTCATTTAACCTTAATTACCTCTTTCAAGGCCCGATGTATAAATCCAGTCACATTTTCAGGGACTGGGGCTTGGGACTTAAACACAAGTTATGGGGGAACCCAGTTCAGCCCATAATAAAGGCTTAACATATTTTCCCTTGGGCCACAGGGACAGACATCCGAAATATTCCAATTTTTATTGTTCCTCTTTAGCCCTGGGCCTTCAGAAAAGTCTGATCAACATTGTTTAGTCGTGTGGAGACAAGTGTGATCTTTTTCACATTCACGTCTTTGCTGACACCAGTGAGCAGGGGCAGGAACCCTGGAGGAGCAGGGCTGTGTAAACAACTCAGCCCTGTAACCCAAGCCCCCCTCCCCACTCTGTGCCAGAGCAAGGAGACCAGAAAGGAAGGGGAGCAAGCGACCCAGATTCATTTAGTCGTTCAAAAATACGTGTAAGACGGCGTACCAGGTCTGGGATATTTAAGGAACCAAAGAGACAAGATCCCTGCCCCAATTGGGATGAAGACACGGTGATGACAGGAAGCCTCTCTGAGAAGGCCACTTTGGGAGAGGCCTGAATGAAGTGACAGAGGAAGCCACACAGGCTTCTCAGAGAGAGACAGGAAGACAGGGAAAGATAGCCAAAAGATCTGTACTTGGTCTCAGAGCATATGGACTAAGTTTTGTGTCAGACCCCCTTCAGGGAAGAACTTGCTGTCCAGTTCTGGAAAGTGTGGTTAACTTACAGCTTCCACCCGTTTGCTTCATCAAGGTTTGCCTGGGCCTTCAAACTAAGGTCATTCCTTTCCCAGGGTATGGCGGTCATTGCTCCCAGGGAATGACGGAGTAAAGAGGTGATAGCTGAGGGCACTTTCTTCCTGGGCAGCCCCCCCGGGGCAACCGACTGCGCAAGGCGGTGGCAACAGGCCTTGCCATCTCCGTCCAACACAAGACTCCTGGAGCTGGTCATCCGTGTCTCCAGACCTCTCTCCTGGGGTGAGGAGGGGGTCTCATCACAGTCTGATGGTTTCCCCTGCCCAATCCTGTTTCCTCCTTTCCCTGGCACAGGTGCTACTCCCCAGTAGAACATCTGCACTCTTTTTTTTCTTAAATCTTTATTTTTGAGAGAGAGAGAGAAGCAGATTGCAAGTGGGGGAGGAACAGAATCCAAGGGAGGCTCCGATGCGGGGCTCGAACTCACGAACTGCGAGATCATGACCTGAGCCGAAACCAAGAGTTGGATGCTCAACCAACTGAGCTTCACAGGTGCCTCCTAAGGGAAGAGGGATTTTAGATGGAATTTTTCTGGAGTTATCGAGCTCACCTCAAGCCAATGTAAGGTTGCAACAGGATCACCTAGAGTGTCTGAAAGGCGTCCCCAGAACTTGGGGGAAACACAATGGCTTGGCGTCCAGCTCATGACAAAAAGTTCTCACAGGGGAGAGATCTGGCAGCTGGGAGGAGTTTGCTGTGTTGGGGGTAGCCCACACTCTCAGAGTTTGGGGAGCCTGAGAATGGCATTGGAGAGACAGCTGATCTGGAACTATTTAAATCTTGCCCACGAGGACCCCCAAGAGAGGCCTAAAACCTTCGCAGGGAGAATCTGACTTCACTGGATCATGGAGTGGAGGGGAACGCAGAAACAGGGAAATGTGTTACCCGCTTATGGAAAGTACCGTTAGATGTCTTCATGGTGGGGGAGGGGCTACGAACAGGCCCCCCACCCCCAGAGAAGGAGTTAGATTTTAAAACCCACCAGCTAAGTTAAAAGCACGTTTTCCAATGATGACTGGCAGTTGCTTAGGACTCATCTTGTCTCATAAACACCTAGAAGGCGGGTAGAGAAAGTAAAGGGACAGAAAACAAACCATCTCCGGACGCCATCGACGTCACTGTTTTCCATCCTTCCAAAAACCAAGGCCTCATTGGTCAAGTCGGCAAATCTCTGGACCTCTACAAAATTACTATGCCTTGATGAAACCTACCTGCGTTTTTATCCCAGTTGGGGGTTTAGGGACGCGTGAAAATCATCTCCTTTCCCCTCCAAGACACATATTCCCCTCTCTTTGACCACAACTGCTTTGGGAAATATTTCAAAAGCCTCTTCATTCCTGACTTGGAAAGGAGCACCCGTTCCAGACAGCCACTTAGCTCCCCTGCTCCCTCACTCACTGGTTTAAGGAGCTTACGATGTCTGAACTTGGCCTTATCACCAATCGGATCTGACGGTTTACATCAAGAACCAACAGCCGCCTTATGAAACGTCACATCTCCCTTCTCTCATGTTGTGGAATTTTTGTGCCAAGTTTATGGCCCATGACTGATGGAAGGGCCACAGAGGACAAAGCCCTTTCCAATTACAAATTACAGTTGGGCCAAACCTACAGATGATACTAAGCCACGTTGGGAGCCCACACTTGTAGCCAGTAGCCAGGGGATCACCACATAGTTTGTGTATCTGATAGTTCAAGCCCGTGAGGCCCACTTCAAGTCTTTCTCTTCCAACAAAGAGAAACCAGAACCCAGCGTTGTTTTTCCACAGGAAAAAAAAAAAAAAAAAAAAAAAAAAAAAAAAAAAAAACCTGCCTCTTTTGACTGTGTCACAAGAAAGGAAAGGAAACAGCAATTTGAAAAATGTTTGGGGAATGAAAAGATTTCTGAAGAAAAGCACCGAGGGGCCCCTCGGAGCCCGACGGTCTGCCGGTAAGGGTCCCACAATCCCACCAACCTTGGCAACTTTGCGGGGAGTTTACCTGTTGGCTCTCGTCTCTTTGTCGAGCAAAGGCCCTTGCAAATAGATGACACTGATTGATCTAAGGCAGACCACTGAAGCCTCTTCCAAGAGAAGGCAGATAGGAAACACAGTTTGAAAGAAGCCGGAAGGATTGTCCTGGGAAAGGAAAACATAGACCAAGCCTCAATTCCCCATTCAGGATGAATCAGGCAACCCAAGATGTTCACAAGAAGACTGGACCTCTAAAATGGTTAGGTAGAGACCATATCAGCATTTCCAAGGAAGGTGTGTGTTCAAAAAAGCTGTAGGAAAACAAGCGAACAGAAATGAGACCTCACAAGTAAACCCATGCATATATGATCAATTAATTGACAACAAAAGAGCCAAGAATCCACAACAGGGAAAGGACAGTCTCTTCAATACATGGGGCTGGGAAAACTGGACAGCCACATGCAAAAGAATGGAACTGGACTAGGTTCTTACATCATACACAAACATAACCTCAAATTGGATCAAATATTTGAACGTAAGACCTGAAACCCTAAGACTCCTAGAAGAAAACATAGGCAGTAAGCCCTTTGACATAGGTCTTGGTGATGATTCTTTTTAATATGACACCAAAAGGAAAAATAAACAAATGTGACTCGATCAAACTAAAAAGTTTCCGTACGGCAAAAAAGAAAGAAAGAAAGAAGAAAGGAAGGAAAGAAGGAAGGAAGGAAGGAAGGAAGGAAGGAAGGAGGAAGGAAGAAAGGTCAACAAAATGTAAAAGCAACCTACTAAAAGGGAGAAAAGAATTGCAAATCATACATCTGATAAGGAGCTGATATCCAAAATATGTAAAGAACTCTTCTGACTCCATAGCAAAACATCAAACAATTCAATTAAAAATGGGCAGAAGGATCTGAACAGACATTTTCCCAAAGAAGGCATCCAGATGGCCAACAGGTACTTGAAAGGATGCTTAACATCATGAATATCAGAGTACTGCAAATCAAAACCACAATGAGCTATCACCTACACCAGTCCGAATGGCTAGTATCAGACAATAAATCACAACCGTTGGCGAGGATGTGGAGAAAAGGGACCGCTCGTGCACTGTCAGTGGGGATATAAATCGGTGCAGCCACTGTGGAAAGCAGTATGGAGGTTCCTCAAAAAATTAAAAATAGAACTACCTTATGATCCAGCAGTTTTGCTATTGGGTAGATATCTGGAGGAAATGAAATCACTGTCCCTAAAAGATATCAGCATTTCCTTGTTCACTGCAGCATAATTTATAATAACCAAGACATGGAAACAGTCTCCATTGATGGATGAATGGGTTAAGAAATTGTGATATGTATACAATCACCATATATATATATATATATACATATACATATATATGAATATTCATATATTCATATTCATATATATGTATATTCATATATACATATATATATATATATATATGAATATTCTTCAGCCACAATAAAGAATGAAATCGTACCAGTCATAACAGCATGGATGGACCTCGAGGGCATCACGCTAAGTGAAATAAGTCAAACCAAGAAAGACAAATACTGTATGATCTCTCTTATATATGGAATCTTAAAAAACAAACAAATAAAACCAAAACGAAAAACAAAAAAACAAGAAACCAAGCTAATAATGCAAAGAACAGATTGGTGGCTGTAAGAGGTGGGGGGTGGTAAGTGGGAGAAATGGATAAACTGGAGGGTTTTTTAGTTTAAAATTTTAAGTTTATTTATTTATTTTGAGAGAGAGAGACAGAGCAGAAGGGGGGGAGGAACAGAGAGAGAGGGAGAGGGAGAGAATCCCTAGCAGGTTCCACGCTACCAGTGCAGAGCCCGACGAGAGGCTTGAATTCACGGACCGTGAGATCGGGACCTAAGCTGAAATGGAGTAGGACGCCTAACTGACTGAGCCACCCAGGCATCCCATGGTTTTTTGGTTCCTTGGGGTTTTTTTTCTTAGTGCAAAGCAACTGAGAATTTTTAAACTTTTTAAATTGTAGGAGACACTTCACGCTATTTTTTTCTCTTGGAATTTCGTAGAGCAATTTGACATTTCAAGAGCTCTAACAAGCCTCGCAGTTAAACACAACAGAAACAAAAACCACACTTATGCGACCATAAATGTGTTTATTCTGGGTTGTTTTTTTTTTTTTTTTTTCAAATTTTTCATTGGAGTATAGTTGACACACAGTGTTACGTCAGTTTCAGGTATACAACATAGAGGGTCACCATCTCCACGTTTTGCTCATCACAAGTGTCACCATGCAACGCTATTACATTCTCATTGGCTGTATTCTCTATGCTGTAACTTTTATTCCCTGTGTCATACTATGCTTGTAAAACCTGTGAGCATTCTCGCAGGTTTGTTTTCCCCAAAAACATACTTCAAGAAACACTGAACCACAGGGGCGTCCCGGTGGCTCAGTCGGTTAAGCGGCCGACCCCGGCTCAGGTCATGATCTCTCGCAGTCGGTGAGTTCCAGCCCTGCGTCGGGCTCTGGGCGGACAGCTCAGAGCCTGGAGCCTGCTTCGGGTTCTGCGTCTCCTTCTCTCTCTCTGCCCCTCCCCCGCTCATGCTCTGTCTCTGTGTCTCTCTCTCTCTCTGTGTCTCTCAAAAATAAGTAAACATTACAGAAAGAGGAAACATGGAACCACATCCCTATGTATCTTCCAACCCAACAGTGCACCTCTCAATGCTGAGTCAATCCGGAGGGCGATACTCTCAGAAGAGCAAAGTGGCCTCAGGCCCATTCATCGGAGCCCCTTGTTGACCACGGCAGCCCCAGGGCAGAGCAGTGACAGTGCTTCCCTTGGAAGAAGGAGCCTGGGGTCAGGCGGCGCTCACTAGGCTGAGCCCGGAGCCCCGGGCTTCAGGTCTGGATCAGAAACTTCAGAAGAAGCCCAAAGGCTCAAGAACAGTAGATGCCACACCCCATATACACAGTGATTCACAATAAACCTAACTCACATTGTAAAGTAAGTGCAAGAAAGCTTAACAGAATTCCGAATGGTTCCATAACGACAACCTCGGTACTTGAAATACCAAACTCTTGCCCCCCGAACTGATGCTCCTGTTTGGCCGGCGCCCTAAACACACATTCGGTTAGGTCGCTAGTCCTGCCGGCGTCCCCATCCCAAGATCTGCGTCGATGCACCTGTTCTGGCCTCAGGTAAAAGGGCGTAGGAGACGAAACTAGTCTGGATCATTGCCAAGATTGTTTCCAGCTCTACAGCTCTGTGATCCCTTCTGCTGTATGGACTAGCCTTGGTCTTCAGCCTGCACTGGAGGATTTCAACCTCTCCTTCAGCAGTTCCCTAGGTGCCTCCTGTGGTACACGCTGTTGCCTTCTCACCTTGACGGACGCTGTGGACACGCACCCTTGGCCCTTCCTTCAGTCCCTTACTTGCCACTTAACGGATGCCTTCCAACTTCAAACACTGCAGTGCTTTGCCTGAGGCCTTTTTGGACCATCACAGTTCACTCGGTGGGGGGTAGGGGGGCAGGCTAGAAGGACCATGGAGCTCATATCCCCCAGAGTGGCCCTCAATCAGTCACTGCTAAGAGTGTGGGTCTGGAAACACCCCCAGCTCCTTGCCCTTCAGCTGAAATAACCCCGAAGTGTGTGCAGTTTACTGTCTCTCAGAATCCCCTAGCGGATTGAACCTCAGTTGTCCATAGTAGTAGCTGCCTTGATAAGGCACTTTTTTTTTAATGTTTATTTATTTATTTATTTATTTTTTTTTTCAACTTTTTTTTATTTATTTTTGGGACAGAGAGAGACAGAGCATGAACCGGGGAGGGGCAGAGAGAGAGGGAGACACAGAATCGGAAACAGGCTCCAGGCTCCGAGCCATCAGCCCAGAGCCTGACGCGGGGCTCGAACTCACGGACCGCGAGATCGTGACCTGGCTGAAGTCGGACGCTTAACCGACTGCGCCACCCAGGCGCCCCTAATGTTTATTTATTTTTGAGAGAGAGAGAGAGAGAGAGCACAAGCAGGGGAAGGGCAGAAAGAGAGAGAGAGAGAAGACACAGAATCTGAAGCAGGCTCCAGGCTCCGAGCTGTAAGCGCAGAGCCCAAAGCAGGGCTCGAACCCACGAACCGCCAGATCATGACCTGAGCTGAAGTCGGACGCTTAACCGGCCGAGCCACCCAGGTGCCCCAATAGAGCACGCAAGAAAATATATCCCTATCCACAGCTCTAAAGATAGAGCCAAGCCAACCATGGTGATCTCAGTCCTCTTCCCAGTGACGGGGTAGGATCTGATCCAGTCCTAGCCGACGAGAAGGGAGAATTCTGGGAAGTCTGAAGGGAGAACTCTGGGAAATAGTTCTCTGCTCCAAAAAGAAAACGAGAGACCTCCCCTATTCTTCCGCTGGAAGTTGACATGTCAGAGTGTGATGCCCAGGACTGCAGCCACCAATTCAGGACCAGGAAACCAGCCTGCAGGGAAAACTGACTCACCTCAACTACCAAGTGGAGAGACGGCAAGATCCAGTTTCCTTGATGACCTATTTGAGCAGCCAGAGCCCGATGAATCTCTGAACTTCTTACATGAGATAATAGACTTTGTAATATTTAGACCAGTGCCAGTAGGAATATTCTGTAACTCGCAGTTAAAGATAATCCGATCTGATATACCTTTCCAAAGCTCTCAGGAACCAAAATAAAGTGTTTTGTTTTGAAACCTTGCCCTTTGCAAACCAAATCATGCATAATTTTTAGCAGATGTCTTAATAACAGGGACTGGTTCAATAGATCATGGCACATACTATACATCCATGGAAAATCCTCCCTGAAGAAAATTGTTTAATGACACAGAAAATTATTTCAGTGTATTTTTAAGTGAAAAAACAAGTATGGCATAAACACACTGAAAAAAATAAAGGCTAATACTCAGAACTGTTAACATTTACTTTATTTTTCTTTGGCATCCTCCAAGGTTTCTAGTAAGAAGATGCATTGTTTTTATATTTGTTTTTTTTTTAAGTGTTTATTTATTTTTGAGAAAGATACAGAGAGCAAGCGGGGGAGGGGCGGAGAGGAGACAGAATCCCAAGCAGGCTCCGCAGGGTCAGCGCAGAGCCCGACGCAGGGCTCGAACTCATGACCCGTGAGATCATGACCTGAGCGGAAAGCAAGAGTCAGACGCTCAACTGACTGAGCCACCCAGGTGCCCCTGTATTCATTTTTTAAAAGATGGTATTTGAGGGGCGCCTGGGTGGCTCAGTCGGTTAAGCGTCCGACTTTGGCTCAGGTCATGATCTCGCGGCTCCTGAGTTCGAGCCCCGTGTAGGGCTCTGTGCTGACAGCTCAGAGCCCGGAGCCAGCTTCGGATTCTGGGTCTCCTTGTCTCTCTCCCCCTTCCCCGCTCATGCTCTGTCCCTCTCTCAAAAATAAACAAACATTAAAAAAAAATTTAAAGATAGTATTTGAAAATAATAACTAAGGGGCCTTCATGGATTCTTTCTTCTATTTCTTCAACTCAGGGAAAAGACCACGCGTCCAGCATCAGAGGACCTACCGAGGGGCGGAAAGTGGCCAGGAGTCTGCAGCAACCTATGTTTCAAAAAGTCAGCTTCATGAACTGTTTGGGGCAGAGTTATCAAGGAAGCCCTAAAAGATAGCCCTTTCTCTTGCCACGCAAGGGTTATGGACAATGTGAGAAGGCTTCTCCCAGCTTGATGGGCATCACCAGGTTTGCCCTCCTGCCCGAGGCACTCACCAGTGGGAACGAGGTAGGTACAAACCGATCTCCTGGCTTCAGAGGAGGAGACAGGGCTTGAGTAACATCTTCTATAAGCTAACTTACTGGAGAGGAAGTAGGGGTCGTTTGCAGGATGGAAGAAAAGAATCCCAAAAGGAAGCCGGAATAAGAAAGCAGCAAGAAACTAAAACCAGCGTCATGAGGGTGATTAGAAGAATGGAGCGGAATAATCAATGTGAAAGTGCTTTATAAAACTCTAGAAGTCTCCGCAATCCAAAGTATCATCAGTGATTTTGAAGTCCTGGTCAGGAAAATTAAAAAGTGGAGAACTAGGTGTTATAAATATGTTCAGGGGCAATTTTTTAACCATGATCATCTAAAGAAGAACCACAAGAGAACAGAGCTACCTCTTGGGGCAGAAGGTGCTGACAGAGAGAAAGTTGAACTCTGTTGGGTTGCCATCTTTTATATCAAGGGGAATAATTTCCAAATAAGAAAGAGTAGGGTTAACATTGTTGAGAAAGAAACAAACACCAAGCCACCTAAAGGAATCAGGGGACCTTTTCCTTGGGACTTCAAGCTAAACAAATTATTTCCAACCGCCTGCCTCTAAAACTTAGACGTTTGATCCCAGGACCAATGCCAGGAGAGCATAGAACAATCATGTGCGTGTCAGTGGGGTCCTCCAGGAGGCAGAGTCAGAGGTGCAGTTTGGAGTGCAAAAGATTTATTGGTAGGAGATGCTCGGGAAAGGTAAGGGGAGAGGAAGCAGCTTGGGGCAGGGAGAACTTCAAACCATGATGCAGATCTGACAAGCCTTAGTCAACCCAACAGGGAGCTCTAGAGCCAAGATTCCCCATTAAAGGTATCCCTTGATGAGCAGACATGGCCAGACCTTCCTGCCTCTGCCATTGGCTCCAGCTGTTGGCTGGGGCTGCCCAGGAAGAGCGTGGCCTCAGCCCCAAAACCAAGATGGATCCCGAAATACAAACATTTAGGAAACCATCAGCTAACCACGATCCTCGTAGCTGATCTGCACTTTTTTTCACGAAGGGAGTTAGAGCAATGTCTTGAATAATGGAGCTGCCAGGAGACTGAAGATGCTCAGACATACTGTGGGTTTTTAAAGGCGGCCTCTGGAGAGTTTAGACTGGGCTACTGAGCGTGGCAGTGGAGGTCACCAGGGACCGGTAGAGGTTTGCCAAGAAAATGCCATGATAGCTCATCTCGCTTCGTATTTTTAGTGTTACTAACCTGGCACACCAGGAGAATGCTGATGATACAGCATAATTGGATTTCAGTAAGATATTTATCAAAAAATTTTCTGGCCTTATCATTGAGATAGAAGCACGGGTAGCAGTTTAGTTGGGCAAATTCTGGTATTCGAAAGCAATCAGATCCACCAGGGATCAATTAATAGGACCTGTGTTAGCAGCTAATATTTTAAAATTTTTTAATGTTTATTTATTCTTGAGACAGAGACAGAGGGTGAATAGGGGAGGGGCAGAGAGAGAGGGAGACACAGAATCTGAAACAGGCTCCAGGCTCCGAGCTGTCAGCACCGAGCCCGACGCGGGGCTCGAACCCACGAACCCACGTCCCTGGCCCTGGGCACCATTTCTTCCGACCCCATGCTGTGTCCTGCAAATCCATCCCTCGCCATCCACGTTGACCTTCCCCGCGGCCCCAAGCCATTGGCTTGCTAACCAAGGCCCCTTCATCTATGCCCTTCCCATCTATGTCCATTTGCCCATGGGTCCCACCCCTGAACTCACACAAATCAAAGTGCTGCCCATACCGTGCCTCATCCTGGTTGTCAGCTGCCTTGCAGACTTCTTCAACGCTGAGCTACACGTTTAAAGCCTTCCGGGGTTTCTGAAATTAGGAAGCACCTTGTATTCAAGGGTGGAAGAAAGTGTCAGCCTCAGAGCTGAAGAAGAGGTTAAGAAAGGCCGACGGAGAATTTTGCAAAGCGTCGAAGGGATCCGTTCGTCTAATGGTCACTGCAATTGTACATTAACGTAGGGTCCTTAATCTTTACTCAAAATGAGGCAGTATATGCTCGGAACCGCTCTGGGTGCTTGAGGCAAAACAGATAAGCATCTCTACCCTGGTGGAGCATACATGTGAAAAATCTGTCGCTGGGTCTGCTTGACTTTTAAGAGAAGCTCTTTCACTTCTGGTGACAAATAACTCAATTTGGGGGGCAAAATGAAACCATGGTTTCAGCCAAAGAGTACCTGAAGATAAAACCTGTTATACATCGTGTGACAGAAAGAAAAAGAAAACAAAACACTCGGAGACAGTGACCTGTGCTCTGTCACCCCTGGTTTTTTCCTCATTCTGCCCCCCCACTTCAAGCCAAGAGTTCGTTTCTCTCTTATTTCCTCAGGGGGGAGGGTGCGGCAGGTTCGAAAATAAATATGGCCCCTCAGGGATGAATCACTAAATTCTACTCCTGAAACCATTTTTTTTTTAAATTTTTTTTTTTTTTTTTCAACGTTTTTTATTTATTTTTGGGACAGAGAGAGACAGAGCATGAACGGGGGAGGGGCAGAGAGAGAGGGAGACACAGAATCGGAAACAGGCTCCAGGCTCCGAGCCATCAGCCCGGAGCCTGACGCGGGGCTCGAACTCACGGACCGCGACGCGAGATCGTGACCTGGCTGAAGTCGGACGCTTAACCGACTGCGCCACCCAGGCGCCCCTAAATTTTTTTTTTTAACGTTTATTTATTTTTGAGACAGAGAGAGACAGAGCATGAACGGGGGAGGGTCAGAGAGAGGGAGACACAGAATCTGAAACAGGCTCCAGGCTCTGAGCTGTCAGCCCAGAGCCTGACGCGGGGCTCGAACTCACGGACCGCGAGATCGTGACCTGAGCCGAAGTCGGACGCTCAACCGACTGAGCCACCCAGGCGCCCCCATTTTTTTTTTTTTAATTATAAAGCTAAAAAAAAAAAAAAAAGAAAGAAAAGAAAAAAGAAATATGGCCCGAGAGAGAGGGGATCTAAGCTCCATCTGTTGGTAGCAGTAGGAGAAAGGGAGCAGCGAAACACCAAAGAAGGAAATGGCAATTGAGGTACCTCTAAAGGTACATGGTGAGCAGCTTTGGAAGCTGAAGCGTGTGTCCCAAGTGGAGCCTGAAAGCATCAGGAAGCAACTGGAACTGGCCACGACAGGCCACATGGAAAAGAAACAGAGTCCGCAAGCATCCCCATCCGATGGCTGCATGTCAAGGAAATCTCCCAGAAGGAAATTCCAGAAGAGAAAAGAAGAACTCAGGAAATAACCGTGCTACGATTTCCCACCAATCCGGCATGGAGGGCTCAAAATAGAAGGTAAGTCACAAAATGTAAAGCGACAGGCCTTACACATGTAAATGTCCAGGCTGAGAGTCGTACCCTACGGCACTTGCCAGGTCATGAAATTAACGGTACCAAAGAGACCGAGAACCTTGAGGACGTTATGAAAAGCAGTGAGTCGCTTGGAATGCTTGCAGAGAAGAACCACTCAGGAAAATCTTCAGGCCCTGAATGTGAGAAACATTCAAATTGGGTAATGATTCTAAAAAGGGAAGTAGCAGATATTAAAAATTACAGGGGTAATTTAGATCATTTTTTTAATGGATGCTCGATGTCGTGTTTCTTCTGGGGTTTTTTTTTTTCCTTTAAAAGCTGCTATTTAAATTGATGGTGGCTCTTACAATTCATGGCATTTTGGAAATGAGAAAAAAACTGTTTTTCATCATTTTTAGGATTTTTTCAGCTGTCAAAATCCTATCCATCAGCAACCAAAATGTCAAAAATAAGGGCTTTGTTAAATAACTTGTGCTACATCTATATGATGGAGTGCAGTACTTATTTTTTTAATTTTTTTTTAATGTTTATTCGCTTTTTTGAGAGACAGAGACAGAGTGTGAGCAGGGCAGGAGCAGAGAGAGAGGGAGACACAGAATCCGAAGCAGGCTCCGGGCTCCGAGCTGTCAGCACCGAGCCCCGCGCGGGGCTCGAACCCACGAACCGTGAGATCATGACCTGAGCTGAAGTCGGCCGCTTAACCGACTGAGCCACCCAGGCGCCCCTGGAATGCAGTACTTATAAATGGTCTCACAGAAGAATATTTAATGACATGAGAAAATGTTAAAGTTAAGTTTTTTTTAAAAAAAAAGAAAACTCGCGCGCGCGTGTGTGCGTGGTATAATCTACAGGTCTGCCTTACGGGGTCTCTCAAGCCCTCCAACCCCAAAGGTTGTGCTCTAATCTCATAGCTAAATGGCGCACCTGTCCAAGTTTTCCCAAGACGAAGGGACAGTCCTGGGCGTATTGAGACAGTCGGTAACCCTAAGGAGAGCCGTTTCCGATGTCTCGGGAGCTGAGTCAAGTCCTCCCTGCCACAGCCCAGTGCTATACTGGCCGTGAGCGATTTCCCTGGGCTCTTGGCTCCCCTACTGTAGACCCCACCTGCAGGACCCAAAGTAAGGCTTTGAGGTAATGGTGAGCACCACAAACATTTAGCCAAATCACACTGACCCTGGCTCACCATTCCCAACGCTTTGCCCAGGGCTCTGTTGCGAGCCCCGTACCTCTTTCAGCCTCCCTGTCCCTTTTGTCCACACGGTGTCTGCCCATGTCGCGGGAGACAGAAATTGGTAGTCACCAACTCTCAAATCCAAACTATCTCCGCGGCTGAAACTAAAGCCAAGGGCCAAGACGCGGTGAGTGACATCCGCATCATGCCGGAGTGAGAGGTTTCTTATTCCTGTCCCCCTCCTCAGCGACAATTTGGTGTCCGCTCACAGACAAAAGTGCCTTTGTGGGAGCCACGGATTCAGGAGAAGTGTCGCCCACCCACGGAACGGGCAAGAGGCATACAGACCTCCATCCTGGCTGCGGACCCTGCGGTGACCTACGGACTGGCTCCAGCCCCTTCTTGGTCACATTCCAAGATCCCCTGGAAAACACCGTCTTGGACAATCACCCACAGATCACAGGGCCTTTGTGTAACTCCAGGTCTCCGGCTGAAAAGTTCCAGCATGTTGTTGAGGAAAAAAAAAAAAAAAAAAAAAAAAAAAAAAAAAAAATATATATATATATATATATATATATATATATATATACACACAAGTTTGGATGCACTGAAGGCAGTTAGAGGAACAGCTTGACCTTACCTGCATCATCCCTCTTCCGAGAAGAAGCCTGTCTATGAGCCACTAGGAGCACCTCAGTCTCAAATCTAAGCAGCTGGCTGGCTGTGCATGCTCCTGATGGGGTCAAGGGCAAGCTTCGGCAGGTGACTAGGGAGCACCTGCAGAAAACTGACCCAGGAAGAGACCACAAACTGGAGCGTTAGTGCTACCTTTGGGGGGTGGGGGGGGGGAGTGAGGCTGTCAGCACTCTCTCTGGTCCTTTGCAAGATGGAGAGAAGGCGCACAAGCTTAAGAATTCTGCCGCAAGGGGGAGTGAGGGGTGTGGAGAAGGTGTATCGATCCAAGCTTCAGAATCTCTAGCAGAGCTGACAGAGGATATTTCTCTCCCAAGAGCAGTTAGTAAAGACCAGAGAAGGTGACCGCTCCTTCAGATGTGAAGGCAGGGATGCAAAACTTCAAGGGCTATGAAAAATCAAGCAAACATGACACCAACAAAGGATCACAAAATCTGTGACTCATCCCCAAAGCACGGAGATCTGCAATTTACCCACTACAGAATTCAAAATAGCTATGTTAAGGAAACTCACTAAGGTAAAGAAGACACAGAAGAGCAGCTCAAAGAAATAGGAGAAACAATACATGAACAAAATGAGAAGCTCAACAAAGTGATAGAAATCATTTCAGAAAACAAATTCTAGGGGCGCCTGGGTGGCTCCGTTGGTTGAGCGTCTGACTTCGGCTCAGGTCATGATCTCACAGATCGTGAGTTCGAGCCCCGCGTCAGGCTCTGTGCTGATGCCTTGGAGCCTGCTTCGGATTCTGTGTCTCCCTTTCTCTCTGCCCCTCCCCTGCTCATGGTCTGTCTCTCTTTGTCCCTAAAAAATAAATACATGTTAAAAAAAATTTTTTTTAAAGAAAACAAATTCTAGAGCTGAAAAATATAATGAATGGAATGGAGGAGGGGATGCCCTAGAGTGCATCAGCAACAGAATGAATCAAGCAGGAAAAAAAAAAAAATCTTTGAGTTAGAAGACAGGAACCTTGAAATTATCCAGTCAGAGAAGGACAAAGGAAAAAAGGATGAAAAACAGGATCTATGGGATACCATCAAAGGAACCAGTTGCAAATGATTGCAGTTCTGGAGAAGAAGAGAGGGAGAGGGGGAAGAAAGATTATTTAAAGGAATAATGGCCAAGAACTTCCCAAATCAGGGGAAGTTAATCAAGCTCATGGGTCACCAAACAAACTCAAAGAGATCCTCTCCAAGACATTAAAATAGTATTTTCAAAAATCAAAAAAAAAAAAAATGTTTTAAACCAGAAAGAGAAAATAAGCTTGTAACCTAAAAGGAAACTCCCAAAAGGCTGTTGGTAGGTTTTGCAGGAAGAAGGAATACAAACACTGGTAAAGGTAAGTATACAAATTCAGAATACTCTAGGGGCGCCTGGGTGGCTCAGTCGGTTGAGCGTCCGGCTTCGGCTCAGGTCATGATCTCACAGTTTGTGAGTTCAGCCCCTGCCTCGGGCTCTGTGCTGACAGCTCGGAGCCCGGAGCCTGGTTCGGATTCTGTGTCTCCTTCGTTCTCTGCCCCTCCCCAACTTGTGCTCTGTCTCTCTATGTCTCTCAAAAAATAAATGTAAAAAAAAAAAAAAAAACAAATTCAGAATACTCTAGTGTTATAATATGGTGGTGTATTAACCACTTGACTTTAGTATAAATGTTGAAGGATAGAATACTAAAAATAACTGTAGCTAAGGCAAGGTGGGATCTTAGGCCCGAAGGACCCTCTGGGACCTCAGGGCTGTGTGGGGTCTCATGGTGACAATAATTCAGGCCTCCTGGCCAGTGGCAGTATGCAGAAGATTGCTGGCCTCAGGATGATGGCCTGCTGGGAAAGGATGGGCCCAGTTCAGTAGGCTGGGAGGGCTTGATGCCTGAGGGCAGGGGTGAATTATGCACCTGAGTGTTACATGACTTGACCTCCAGGCTCCTTTGGATCAGTCCTGAGTCTGGGCCACGTAGGGATAGACCAGTCCAAAATCTAAAATAAATAAATAAATAACTATAGCCACCATAATTGCTAATGGATATGTCATGTAAAAAGAGATAAATTGCAACATCAAAAACATAAAAGGAGGGAGTAAAAAGGTAGAGCTTTTTAATGTGATCAAAGTTAAATTGTTATTGGCATAAAACAGACTGTTACCTCAGTAAGACGTTTTATGCAAACCTCATGATAACCACAAGGCAAAACCTGCAGTAGGTTCACAACAGACAAAGAGAGGGAATCGAAACATAGCACCGTGGAAAATCATAAATTCACAAAGGATGGCACCAAGAAGGGAAGAAAGGAACAAGAAAACTGCAAACACTCCCCCAAAATATGAATAAAACAGCATTCGTAACTCCTAACCTGTGAATAATTACTCCAAATATAAAGGGATTCAATGCTCCAATCAAAAGAAATAGACTAGCTGGACGGGGGTGGGGGACAAGAATCAACTATATGATGGCCAACCGAAGACTCTTAAGCTTTAAGGACACACATAGTTTCAAAGCAAAGGGCTGGACAAATAAATTCCACGCACGAGGAAAACAGACAGCCGGGTAGCTCTATACCTACATCAGACAGAAAAAGACACTAAGTTAAAAATGATACCAAGAATAAGGGTCATTATATAATGATTCATCTGTCAAGAAGAGGGATCCATCCATCAAGAAGATATAGCAATCTTCTTTAACCACGTGGTGTAAAACTAGAAAACAACAACAAAGGAAAGCTGGAAATTTTACAAGCATGTAGAACCTAAACAACACATGCCTGAAAAACCAGTGGGCCAAAGAAGAAACCAAAAGGGAAATCAAAAAATATTTCAGGGGCGCCTGGGTGGCGCAGTCGGTTAAGCGTCCGACTTCAGCCAGGTCACCATCTCGCGGTCTGTGAGTTCGAGCCCCGCATCAGGCTCTGGGCTGATGGCTCGGAGCCTGGAGCCTGTTTCCGATTCTGTGTCTCCCTCTCTCTCTGCCCCTCCCCCGTTCATGCTCTGTCTCTCTCTGTCCCAAAAATAAATAAAAAACGTTGAAAAAAAATATTTCAAAATAAGCAATAATGGAAACACAACACAGCAAAACCTATGGGATACAGCAAAAGCAGTTATAAGGGGGAATTTTACAGCCATAACTTGGCACCTCAAGGTACTAGAAAAAAGAAGAACAAACTATGCCCAAATTTAGCAGAAGAAAGGAAACCACAAAGATCAGAGCAGAAATAAATGAAATAGACACTAGAAAAAATAATAGACAAGATCAGTGAAACTAAGAGCTGCGTTTTCGAAGAGATAAAATTTACAAACCTTTAGCTAGATTAAGTTAAAAAAGGAGAGAAGACTCAAATACTCAAATACTCTCTCATAACAACAAAAAACAACAAAAAAAGAAAACACATGGGGAGGTGGGGGGCGCCTGGAGGGCTCAGTCAGTTGAGTGTTCAACTCTGGATTTCAGCTCAGGTCATGATCTCACAGTTGTGGGTTCAGGCCCCGCATCAGGCTCTACACTGACAGTGTGGAGTCTGCTTGGGATTTGTCTCTCTCCCTCTCTCTCTCTGCCCCTCCGAACTCATGCTCTCACACTCTCTCTCAAAAATAAATAAACATTTTTTTTTAACGTTTATTTATTTTTGAGACAGAGAGAGACAGAGCATGAACGGGGGAGGGTCAGAGAGAGAGGGAGACACAGAATCTGAAACAGGCTCCAGGCTCCGAGCCATCAGCCCAGAGCCCGATGCGGGGCTCAAACTCACGGACTGCGAGATCATGACCTGAGCCGAAGTCGGACGCTTAACCAACTGAGCCACCCAAGCGCCCCTAAACATTTTTTTTTTTTAAAAAGAATAACACAAGGATACCGACTCTCACCACTCCTATTCAACATAGTGCAAGAAAGTCAAGGCAATCAGGCAAGAAAAAGAAATAGAAGGTATCCTAAGTGGGGAAAAAAAGCAAAATTACCTTTGTTTGCAGATGATACAATCTCATATATAGAACATTCTAAAAACTTCAATAACAACAGCAGCAACAACAAAAAACATTGGAACTAATCAAAAAATTCAGTAGAGTTACCAGATTCAAAATCAACACACAGGGGTGCCCGACTGGCTCAGTCAGAAGACCATGCAAATCTTGATCTCTGAGTGGTGAGTTCAAGCCCCACATTGGATGTTGAGATTACTTAAATACCATTTAAAAATTTTTTGAAAAAGCCAAAATCAATATACAAAAATCAGTTGCATTTCTGCACACTAACAATGAAATGTCTGAAAAAGAAATAAAGAAAACAGCACCATTCACAACGGTACCAAAAATAAAGTACTTAGGAATCAATTTACCCGAGGAAGTGATAGATCTGTACGTTGAAAACTATGACTTTCTCTGAAAAATACTGAAGAGCACACAAATAAGTGCAAGATATCCCCTGTTTATGGACTGCAAGGGTTAATAGTGTTAAAACGTCAAGGCTACCCAAAGCCATCTACGGATTCAGTGCAATCCCTATCAAAATTCTAATGACATCTTTCATCAAAAATTAAAAGAAAATCCTACTATTGGCATGGAACCAAAAAAACTAATAATAACAAAACAAAACAAAACAAACAAAAAACAAATAGCCCAAAGCAATCCCGAGAAAGAACGAAGTTGGAGGCATCGCACTTCCTGATTTCCAACTACACTGCAAAGCTCTAGTAATCAAAACAGTATGGTTCTGGCATAAAGATAGACGCATGGACCGATAGAACAGAATCGAGAGCTCAGAAATAAACCCGTGCATATAAGGTCAATTAATTTACAACAAAGAGCCAAGGATATACATGAGAAAAGGACAGTCTATTCAATATATAGTGCTGAGAAAACCGGACAGCTTCTGCCAAAGCGTGAAGGTACGCCATTCTCCTAGACCATACACACCACTCACTTCAAAATGTATTAAAGTCATGAACATAAGACTGAAACCGTAAGACTCCTAGAAAAAACCATGGGTGGTAAGCTCCTTTACATCAGTTGGCAATGATTTGTTGGACTGACACCAAAAGCAAAGGCAAAGGAAAAAAAAGAAGGCAAAGATCAACCGGTGGGACTACATCAAACTAAAAAGCTTCAGCACAGCAAAGGAAACCACTAACGAAATAAAAAGCCAACCTACGGAATGGGAGAAAATATTTGTAAATCATTTATCTGATAAAGGGTCGGTACCTAAAATATATTAAGAACTTACACCATTCGGTAGGGGTGCCTGGGTGGCTCAGTCAGTTAAGCGGCCGACTGTGGCTCTGGTCATGATCTCACAGTTCATGAGCTCGAGCCCCGCATCTGGCTCCATGCTGACCGCATGAAGGCTGCTTGAGATTCTTTCTCTCCCCCTCTCTCTGCCCCTCCCTTTCCTGCATGCTCTCTCTCTCAAAATAAATAAATAAACTTAAAAAAAAAACAAAACAGGAAGACTGAGTAAACAAAGAGAAAGTCCCAGAAAAGAAATAAGATACAAAGAACAAAATAGAAATTTTAGAACTGAAAAATCCGCTAACTGAAATTAAGACTTACTGGAAAGACTTAATGGAATGGAGAGAACAAAGAAACTAATTGGTAAACTTGAAGATACATCAATAAAAATTACCCAATCTGACAACAGAGAAAATATACTGGAAAAAATTAAACATGGCTTTTGTGACCTATGGAAATACAATAAAAGATCTAAGATACATGCCATTGGAGTGTGGATAAGAAAAGAGAAGGAGGGGTTGAAAAAGTATTTGAATAAATAATGGCTGAAAAGTTTTCAAATTTCACAAAAGACATAAACCTACTTATTCAAGAAGTTGAGTGAATTGCCAACAGAATAAACCCAAAGAAATCCACTCTGACAGACAAAAGTTCTGAAAACTAAACACAAGGAAAAAATACTGAAAGCAGCCAGAGACTGACCTGTAGGCAAAGAACAATTTGAGTGAAAGTGCATTTCTCATTAGGAACCCTATGAGCCAAAAGAAAACAGAACATTTTTAAATTTTTTTTAACGTTTATTTATTTTGGAGACAGAGAGAGATAGAGCATGAACAGGGGAGGGTCAGAGAGAGAGGGAGACACAGAATCCGAAACAGGCTCCAGGCTCTGAGCTGTCAGCACAGAGCCCGACGCGGGGCTCGAACCCATGAACCGTGAGATCGTGACCTGAGCTGAAGTCAGACGCTCAGCCGACTGAGCCACCCAGGCGCCCCAACAGAACATTTTTAAAGTGCTAAAAGAAAAGAATTGTCAGCACAGAATTCTGTATCCACAGAAAATATCCTTCAAGAACAAAGGGCAAATAAAACATTTTCATATGAAGGAAAACTAAGAGAATTTGTCACTAACAGACTTGCCCTAAAAGAATAACTGAAGGAAATTCTCTAAGCAGAAAGGAAATGACAAAAGAAGAAATCTTGTATCATCAAGAAGGAAGAAAGAACAATGGATTGGGGCACCCGGGTGGCTCTGTCGGTTAAGCGTCTGACTTCAGGTCCAGTCATGGTCTCAGTTTGTGAGTTCGAGCCCCTCATCGGGCTCTGTGCTGACAGCTCAGAGCCTGGAACTTGCTTCAGATTCTGTGTTTCCCTCTCTCTCTGCCCCCTGGCCGCTTGCACTCTGTCTCTCTCTGTCTCTCTCAAAAATAAATAAACATTTAAAAAAAGAACAATGAAAGAGTAGCAACCTGGGTGAATACAATATAGTTTCCTTTTCCTCTTGAGTTGTCTCAAATGCGCTTGATTTTTTGATCGAGTCCCATGTCAGGCTCTGCACTGACAGCATGGAAACTGCTTGGGACTCTCTCTCCCTCTCTCTCTGCCCCTTCCCTGCTTGTGCTCTCTCTCTCTTTCTCTCAAAATAAAGAAAAACATTAAAAAAATAAAGAATTTTTAAAAAATAAAAAATCAATAAAACACAACACTAATTACAAATGTTCTCCCCAAAATAAAATACATAAGTGTAGATCCAAAAAAAAAAAAAAAACCATACAGGGGGCACCTGGGTGACTTAGTCAGTTGAGCGTCTGACTCTTGATTTTGACTCAGGTCATATCCCAGGGTCTTGAGATCAAGCCCCGAATCTGGCTCCAAGATGAGCATAGAGACCGCTTAAGATTCTCTCTCTCTCCCTCTGCCCCTCCCTCCTGCTTGCGCACTCTCTCTCTCTCTCTCTCTCTTTCTGAAAAAAAAAAGAAAATAAAATAAAAAAGAAAAGAATGTACAGGACTTAGGGGTGCCTGGGTGGCTCAGTCGGTTAAGTGTCTGACTTCAGCTCAGGTCGTGATCTCACGGTTCATGAGTTGGAGCCCCGAGTCAGGCTCTGTGCTGACAGCTCAGAGACTGGAGCCTGCTTTGGATTCTGTGTCGCCCTCTCTCTCTCTGCTCCTGCCCTGCTCATGCTCTGTCTCTTTCTGTCTCAAAAATAAACATTACAAAAAAAAAGAATGTACAGGACTTAGATGCTGAAAACTACAAAATCCTGATGAAAGAAATAAAAATCTAAATAAATAGACATAACATGTTTATACAGTTGAAGACTCAACATAATAAAGAAGTCAATTCTCGGGGCGCCTGGGTGGCTCAGTCGATTGAGCGTCCGACTTCGGCTCAGGTCATGATCTTGCAGTTTTTCTTTATGATCTTGCAGATCTTGCAAGATCAGGTCATGATCTTGCAGGTCATGATCTTGAGCCCCTCGTCGGGCTCTGTGCTGACAGCTCGGAGCCTGGAGCCTGCTTCCGATTCTGTGTCTCCCTCTCTCTCTGCCCCTCCCCTGCTCATGCTCTCTCTCTCTCTCTCTCTCTCTCTCTCTCTCTCTCTCTCTCTCTCTGTCAAAAATAAATAAACATTAAAAATTTTTTAAAAAAGAAGTCAATTCCTCGCAAATTGATATACAGATTTAACTCAATCCCTATCAAACTTCCAGCAAGATTGTTTGTAGATACAGACAAGATTATTCTAAAATGTATATGGAAAAGCAAGTGAACTAGAATGGCTAAAATAACTTTGAAAAAGAAGCAGGTTGGAGGAATCAGCCTACCCGATTTCAAAACACAGTCTATAGCTACAATAATCAAGACTGTGTGATATTGACAGAGGAACAGATGCATAGGTCAATGGAACAGAATTGAGAATCCAGACACAGCCACCTACGATTACAGACAACTCATTTTTGACAAAGGTGCAAAAGCAATTCAACCGCAAAAAATATGAACCTTGTCTGACCTAACCACATCCTACACAAAAACGAATTCAAAACGGATCATAGACTTACATGTAAAATACAAAACCTTAAAACTTTTGGGGCCCCTGCGGGGCTCAGTCAGTTAAGTGTCCGACTTCGACTCAGGTCACGATCTCGCAGTTTGTGAGTTCGAGCCCTGCGTCCGGTTCTGTGCCCACAGCTTGGAGCCTGCTTCGGACTCTGTGTCTCCCTCTCTCTCTCTCTCCGCCCCTCCGCCTCTCGTGCTCTATGTCTGTCTCTGTTTCTGTCTCTCTCTCTCTCTCTCAAAAATAAGTAAGCATTAAAAAATACGTAAATAAATAAAAATTTTAAAAACTGTTGATTCTGCGAAAGGCCCTCTTAAGAAGACAAAAGACAAGTTGCCACCTGGGAGAAAATATTTGTAAGCCACATATCCAGCACAGAACTAGTATCTAGAATACATAAAGAATTCTCACGACTCCAGAATTAGAAACAAACACAAGGGGCCCCTGGGTGGCTCCGCCGGTGAAGCGTCTGACTCTTGGTCTCTGCTCAGGTCATGATCTCGCGGCTCATGATTTCGAGCCCCTCGTCAGGCTCCCAGAGCCTGCTTGGGATTCTTTCTCCCCCTCTCTCTGCCCCCTCCTCTGCTCATGCTCTCTAAACAAACAAACAAACAAACAAACAAACAAACTTGAAGTTTGTACTACTTGAAAAACACAGACACACAACCAGGCATTTCACTGAGAATAGACAGTTCGCTAATAAGCGCATGTGTAACCATCAGAGAAGTGCCATTAACCTGCTCTTCCTGCCAATTTTTGGCACAACTCCTCAATTCTCCTGAGACCATCCTCGGCCCAGTCTTACCTGCCTTTTCTCCCCTCTCCTAACCCAAGCCTGCCTTCCCTGATTTGGTCCATGCTGTGGACCTTATCTTGCTGTCTGTCAATCGCGGGGCAGGAAATGCCACCAAGTCAGGCCGGCCGCAGAGAAGCGAGGCAAGATGGTGAAGGGAAGTGGGACCCGCCGGCAGCGGGGAAGAGGGACAGACACAGCTGGGGGCAGGTGGAAGAATCTCTCCGGTGCTCCCTCATCACATCAGAGGCCACCAGATTCTTTCCCCTCCCTTCTTAGACCTGGGAGAGGAGCTGAAACACGGGCTTACTTGAGTGTTTCTATTCCCTAAGCAGCCAAAAGTTTTTGCCATTTGAATCAGTGTTAAATGTGCCATGTAAGGGCCAGCAAACTGACCTCGGGTTAGTTCATGGCCAAATAGAGTCAAAGTGGGGCTGGTCTGGCTAGTCAAGCGGCAGGCCAAAGTATCCGCTGCAGACAGGGGAAGTTGTGTGTGTGTGTGTGTGTGTGTGTGTGTGTGTGATCCATAGGGACAGATGTAATTAGGGTGTGTGCGTGTGTGTGTGTGATCCATAGGGACAGATGTAATTGGGGTGTGTGTGCGTGCGTGTGTGTGTGTGTGTGTGTATGTGTGTGATCCATTGGGACAGATGTAATTGGTGTGTGTGTGTGTGTGTGTGTGTGTGTGTGTGTGAGATCCATTTGGACAGATGTAATTAGGGTGTGTGTATGTGTGTGTGTGTGATCCATAAGGACAGATGTAATTGGTGTGTGTGTGTGTGTGTGTGTGCGTGTATGATCCATAGGGACAGATGTAATTGGGGTGTGTGTGTGTATGTGTGTGTGTGTGTGTGTGAGATCCATTGGGACAGATGTAATTGGGGTGTGTGTGTGTGTGTGTGTGTGTGTGATCCATAAGGACAGATGTAATTGGTGTGTGTGTGTGTGTGTGTGTGTGTGCGTGTATGATCCATAGGGACAGATGTAATTGGGGTGTGTGTGTGTATGTGTGTGTGTGTGTGTGAGATCCATTGGGACAGATGTAATTGGGGTGTGTGTGTGTGTGTGTGTGTGTGTGAGATCCATTGGGACAGATGTAATTGGGGTGTGTATGTGTGTGTGTGTGTGTGTGTGATCCATAGGGACAGATGTAATTGGTGTGTGTGTGGGTGTGTGTGTGTGTGTGTGTGTGTGTGAGATCCATTGGGACAGATGTACTCAGAACTGAAACAGTGGAGGGCGGAGGCCTTCAGGATCCTTTGAAACTCCCAGGTGGAACCCAGGTGGGACACACATCCTGCATGGACCTTTCCTGCCCGGCCAGGATATCCTGTGTTTGTCAAAAGGACCGCACAGGGAAAGCCCTGACCATTGTCCTTCCCGAAATCTGCCAGTCAGCCCTTCCCCAGCCTGCGGCAGCCGCCCCAGACAAAGGAAGAGTAACTCTGGAAACTGTGTTATCAGCATCCTCCATGGACTTCCTCACCTCCTCCCCAGCCCCGTTCGCCCCAAGCTTCTTAGCATCCTCCGACAGGAACCGGGGAGCCTGGGATGGGCTCAGCGCCCTGAAGCCAGCCCCCTGTCTTTTGCCAAGACCTAACCCCTGTGCAGCCTTGAGTGGGCAGCTGAAGGCTGTGGCCGGAATCCTGAGCCTGAGATGGAACCCCAGCTGGGGCCTACGGCTGCCAGCCTCTGCCCGGGCCGGCCGCACCTGCTGCTGTGGGTCTCAGCCCTGAGCTGTTGCGTTTCCTCGCTGGCTTCTCCCTCTCCTTCTCTGGTGCCCCGAATCAGAACCAGCTACAATTTTGGAAGGACTTTCCTCGGTCTTGATAAATGCAATGCCTGCATCGGGACATCCATTTGCAAGAAGTTCTTTAAAGAAGAAATAAGGTCAGAATCTCCATTAGCTAACGCGGAGGGGCAAAATTCCGTTCCCTTCATGTGATGATATCCAGGGGTTTACTGAAAAGGAGTCAGGATGTAATTGATGGGTGGGAGCCGAGGCACAGCCATCGAATCATAGTGGTGATCGGTTGAAGTTGGGGTGCAGAGGGGGAGAAGGTACGAAGCTGAATTCTAACCCTAGGTGCTGACTTCCAAGTTTTCTTTTGAGGTGGGAGCTTAAAGTGTTCCTTCCCACGGATGGAGTAGCCTGGGATTATGGAGTTTACCAAGTTCGTTTCTCATGAAAAGAGGGAAATAAAATTGCTAGAAGGCCTACTACGTGACAGACATTTTAAAGCTATTTTTTATGTTTATTTATTTATTTTGAGAGACAGAGAGAGAGAGAGAGAGAGCCGGTGCGCGTGTGAGCAGGGGAGGGGCAGAGAGAATGGGAGAGAGAATCCCAAGCACTGTCAGCGGAGAGCCCGACTCGGGGCTCAATCCCAGGAACCGTGAGATCACGACCTGAGCTGAAATCAAGAATCGGACACTTAACCGACTGAGCCACCCAGGCGCAACCAAGTTAGTTTTATTTACCCCTCGTCACCATCCTGGAAGTTAATGTGTTGCAACTCATTGTTCAGATAATGAGCTGAGACACAGCAAGATTCAGTGACTCGCCCAAGGTCACCACCTAGTAAGTGGCAGATCTGGGATTCAGATCAGGGCAGTTTGCTCTCAAGTTCCTGAACCAATTTTCGGATCCAGAGGAAAAGCCAAGCTTAGTAAATGGCGGTGCACGGGGATCTCACCCAAGGATGAGAGGTATCACACTGTCAGCACATGGTCAGTGAGTCTTTCCCGCAACCAAGAGCCAGCAGGTACTCTAGGGACATCCCTAGAACTCTGGCCATGGCCCTCCAGGGGTGCAGGAGGAGGGAGCCGTGTTACAAATAACAGTAATATGACCTGGTCTGATGCAGGCCAGAAGGGAACTGTAAAATGGGGACGGGGGAAGGGCTTCTCCAGGGGAAAGTATTCTGAGCAAGGCCTTTAAAGGATCAGCTGAAATTCAGGAGAAGGGTTTGAGGTAGAAGGACCAGCGAAACAATGGCCCAGAGTGTGGGAAGAGGTGAGAAGCACTTAGAGGCTGGAACATGGGGCATGTGTGGCAGAAGGAGGAGATTTGAAGAGTCAGATGGGGCAGGGACCTTGAATGCCGTGCCAAGGAATTGGGACCTTCACCTGTGGGCCAGTGTTTCCCTGCCCCTTCGATACTAAAGACCCTTCGTAATAGGCCTTTGCTCCTCAGCCCTCCCCCAAGGACCTATCTTAGGGTTAGCAGAAGGCATTCATTTACAACAATTTGGTTTCCAATCTGTATTAACCAAAGACATATTGGATGAGTCCACTAAGGTACCGAACAGATATAACAAATAGAAAACATCGATCAAAAATGGGGAACTTCTTTTGTGAGATGACAGATACTGTATTGATGTGGACTTTTCCCATCAGGCCCCTTTTAAAGGCATTTCAAATGGTGAAACGTTCAAAGACCTTCCCAACTGCGGGAGCTCTTGCAGACGATGGTGAAGGAGTTTAGGGGGTAGGCACAAGACGTGCCTTGTGTTAGGAAAGAATCTCATGGAAAGCAGCGCGCAGGGGGAACTGGTGACTTCAGCTCAAGTCACGATCTCACGGTTTGTGGGTTCGTGCCCCGCTTCGGGCTCGCTGCTGTCAGCGCAGAACCCACTTGGGATCCTCTGTCCCCCTCTCTTTCTGCCCTTCCCCCACTCATGCGCTCTTTCTCAAAAGTAAATAAAACATTTAAAAAAAAAAAAAAAGATAGATTTCCCCCCTAAGAGACAGGATGGAGAGGACCAAGAACAAAGGCGACATGGGGCTGATTCCCTAGAGAAAGGAGGCAGGGAGAATATGGACATATTTTCAGAGAGGAGGGAGGGAAATTATGGGATTCGACTAAAGGGGGCTCCCAGGTAAGTAAACAAGAGTATATGAATCTTACAGTTGACTCTTCACCAAGTGGCAGTAAATGAAGTTTTTCTCAGCGGGCAGGTATTAGCCAAATTCGGGAAGCATTTCCCCAAATAGGTTTGTGTTCATCCATTCAAGTTCAGGATATCACTTCAGCTCCCTCGGAATTTATTTTCTACGTGTGCCTGAAAGGGATATGTGCAGATACACGCAGGAAAGCATGGGGGGTGGGGGGTGGGGCAGGCAGGCTGGGGTTGAGGGCTCTCTGCCTTGAGAAGGCATATTCCTCAAGCACAAAGAAGCAGAGAGAGGCAGCGAGTGGGTCTCGTTTATATTCTTCACAATTTAAGCAACTGGTTCCTTATTTTAAAAGTCATGCCTGTTGATTTTAGAATCTTCTGGCAATATTGATAGTAGAAAGCACAAAATAAAAATCACGTACAATTCCTCCGCCAAGAGATCGTCCCTTAGTTAACATCTTGTGAGTGTCCTTGCCACCTTTTTTCCAAGTATGGATTTAACATTCTTTCCACACAACTGCGATCATCCTATGTACACCCTTCTGCAAACTTTTCTTTAGCAATGTGTCCGGAATGCCCTTTTCACATTATTAACTCTTGTCTTTGACATCAGCCACAGAGACATTTTTCTAGCTATGTCTCCTTTGGCCAGGAAAACAAAAGTGAAATTAAACTATTGGGACTGCACCAAAATAGAAAGCCTTTGCACAGCGAAGGAGACCATCAACAAAACAAAACAAAACAAAACAATCCACTAAATGGGAGAAGATATTTGCAAATGATGTATCCACAATTAGATTTTTAATGGCTTTGTGGTATTCGATTGCATCAGTCAAGCATAATTTATTGAACCAACCCATACTATGAGACAACTATGTTTTTTTTGTTTTTTAGTCTTCTAAAACGTTATGTTGAACATTGCTGTTGCTGGCTTTTTGTGCATATCAGTGATAAATTCCCATGACACATTCCCAAGGGTGGAATTTCTGGGTCAAAAAATACAGCACATTTTAAAGAGATTTTATATATGTATGTATCTCCAAACAGAGACTTCTGCCTCTGGAGCTCATTGATCGCACACTCACAAATATTTAATATTTGTACTTTTAGTATGTATTTCTTCTGAGTCGAGCCTTTTTTTTTTTTTTTTTCGGGCTTACTGGCTGTTTCTATTTCTCGTTCGCTAAATCGTCTACAAGTTCACATCGTTTGCCTCTCTCTCTAAATGGTGTGTTCATTCGCCTCGTTCATCTCCAAATATTTTCCCTCTTTTAACAATTATTATGATGATGCGGGGCCTGGGTGGCTCATTCGGTTAAGCATCCGACTTTGGCTCAGGTCACGATCTCGCAGTTCGTGGGTTCGAGCCCCACGTCGGGCTCTGTGCTGACAGCTCAGAGCCTGGAGCCTGCTTCCGATTCTGTGCCTCCCTCTCTCTCTGCCCCTCCCCACTCACGCTCTGTATCTCTCTCTCTCTCTCTCAAAAATAAATAACCATTAAAAATTTTTTTAATCATAAAAATAATAAAAATTATGACGATGATACCTTAGGAAAAAGCCCCTCCCAAACTCGCAGATGTTTGACTGAAATGCCCTCACCAGGCAAGCATTAACATTCCAGGCCAGGTCCTCTGTACGAATTGGATAATGTTTGTTCAGCAGCCGAGAGCGAGCCTGGGAAGCTGAAGACGCGTAATTCGTAGATGAAGGTCATGTTTCCTTCTATCCCTTATCTTCTCTTTGGCAAGAATGCTAACGATAAATCAATCAGATGCTTCCCATACTCACCCATTAACCTTTGGACGTCTCCATGTTTTCGGTACCAGTTTTCCCATGCATTCCATGTGGACTTTCAAATCCTAAACGAAAAAGTTAAGGGAAGCCAGAAAAAAAAAAAAAAGAAAGAGTAAACCTGATTGACGCACTCTTCCTCCTGCAAACATACCTATCTGTGAAATCCCAAGTGATATCACAGCCAGAGGCAAGATGTACCAGGAACTGACTGATCCGTATTGGTGTATGTGCAGGTAATAGGTGGGGGTTGGGGGGGTGGGGGGAAGAAGGTTGGGTACTTAGTAGCACTATTTCTGATCAGAATCGCTCCTACGGATTCCTGGGCTCCTACCAAGACAGATGCTTTACTTTGCCCTTCCTTAATGTACTCGCTTGGCCTTACGTCCCTGCCCCCCACTCCCCACATCTTAAGGGATGTTTTAAATACTTCTGAGTAGCGGAGGGCTCACGGTAAAATCAGTAAATCATTAGGCGCGACCTTGCCTTCTCTTCTCCCCTGCCCTCACCTGTCTCTTTCACCTCGGAAGTCTTGAGAGCTGCAGGGCCCCAGAGCTTACGACCAAAGCTTCCGTCTACACATTTAATAGTCCGAACATGCACCCATCCTTCCATTTACCCATTCATTCGGGCATCCATCCATGCATTCTTCCACCCAGCCACCACTCTGCAGCCAGCCAGCCCTCCACGTATCCCTCCACTCATCTATCCATCCATACACCTAAGGCGTGCAAGCTGCTTCCTTTGAGCTTTGGGAAGACGCCGGATGCTTTGAGGGTTCTGTGCAGAGCTGGCGAATGGAGATGAGGAAAGACAGGGAAGAAATATTTAGGAAGGCATGTCTACCCACTTGGCGTTCGACTGGACGGAAGCCTGAGGGTCATGCCCTAGAAGGAAGTGTTTTATTCTCATTGCAACACTGTTGCTCTCCTCCGCACCTCCACCCTGCTCTCCAGGTTGAGGGGCTCGTGGGGATTGGACCACACGACCTTTCTGCTTGCTTCCAGCTGCGGAAGCTGTGATACTGCTTGTGTATCTTTCATGATCTCAGTTCAGAAGGAAGATTAAAAGGCTGCCTTTGGGGGGGGCGGGTGGTGCCTGAGCGGCTCAGTCAGTTGAACATCCGGCTCTTGATTTGGGCTCCGGTCATGATCCCGGGGTGGTGGGATCGAGCCCTGTGTTGGGCTCCGTGCTGAGCATGGAGCCTGCTTCGGATTCTCCCTCCCCCTTTCTGTCTCTCTCTGTGCCTCTGTCTCCCTCTGCCCCCTCCCCCACTCACACATGCGCGCGCGTTCTCTCTCTTAAAGGAAAAAAAAAGGATGCTGCGTCTGTTTTGCAGGTTTCCAAATTCTGGGATTTTTAACATGTTAGTGAAGGGGAAGACCATATTTTCTCACTGACACTCTTCTGCTCAGTAAAGTAGGGATTCAAAGTTGTAAGAATATACATGTTTTCCTTTCCATGCCGTAAATTTAGTACCACTTCGGAAGGGGGGAAAGCGGCCTGTAAACCTCTTTATTTGTTCCCAGTTGGTTCTTAACGGGATGCCTTGAGGGCCACCCCTGAATGTGTACCACGTGTCCATTACAGGTCACCTGTCATGAAGGACCCTGCTAGCTACACCCCCTAATAATGTTCCCGATCTGGTCCCCAAAGCTAACTCATAAAAAGGATGACAGAGGACTAAGCAACGGCAAAGCGGTTGAGGTTGCGAGCTCTGGAGACTTGAATGCCGCTTCCTTCAATTTCTGGTTGTAGGACTTCGGACAAATTACTTGATTTCTCCGTGCCTCAGTTTCCTCATCCGTACGGCTAATAACAGTACCGACTTCATAGGCTTGCTGCAAGGTTTACTGAATTAATACACACCAAGCGTTTAGCAGCGACTGGCATGCTTGTTTCATACATGTGTGT
Organism: Panthera onca; assembly: GCF_046562875.1. NCBI lineage: Eukaryota > Metazoa > Chordata > Mammalia > Carnivora > Felidae > Panthera > Panthera onca. The sequence goes on from NC_138357.1 coordinate 90,148,566, forward strand.
TGCTATTATGGCTATCTTAGGCCTTCCAGGGGGTTGAACCCCATGAGCAAAAGCAGCTACAGGAAACACGCGGACGGCCCTGCCTGGGTGCCCTCTGCCCTTCCTTATCCTGTCACAGGGGAGGATCATTTCCAGTGGCTGTCCTGAAAATGCCAGTGCAATGGACTCATTGCTAGTTTACAAGGTTTCATCTTTTTTTCTTAATATACTTTTATTTTTTTAAGTTTATTTAGTGATTCGAGAGAGCCAGAGACAGCACAAGCTGGGAAGGGACAGAGAGAGAGGGATGGAGAAAGAGGTTGTCCCATAATGTCTGATAGCAAGAAGTTAAAGATTCTTCCTTCAATTAAATATAGAGCAGATCTTACAAGCCAAATGTTACTAATCATGAAAGTAGATAGCGCCTTGGTAATTTTTCATACATAAATCGGAAGAAGATTTAATATTCTTCCCTAATGGAAATGTTGGCACACAGCTAGAAGAATGACTGGAGAAAAGGGTCAAGGTTGTAGGCCAGTGCCTCTCCCCTGGAATTACACACTTCCTGGATCCCAGATGGCTTTTGGGTTTGGTGACCATTTAGCAGCCGCCGCTCCCTGTGACTTGGTTGGTACGGATGACTTAAATCTTTCAACTGAAAGCAAAATTGATGGGGCCTCTTGGGGAGGGATATGGAGAGCCGCGCTCGTCCGAGTGAAGGCCGAGAAGCCTCTTCACGAACTATGCTTCCAAGACCCAGCCATTGGTCAGAGGGCAGGTTGTTTCTAGAACTGGTGTAGGGAAGGGGAAAGACCCTGGGGTTTTCTGACAGAGGGCCCTGGGTTTGCCCCTCTGCCTGGCAACATATTGCCTGACCTTGGGCAAGGTACGTGAGCTCGAGAAGCCTCAGTTTTCCCATCTGTGAAGTGGGGAGGGGGTATTAGGAGAATCCTAAGGGACCGGCATGTATAAAGCTGCTGTCTTTACCTGGAGAGGAAGTTTGGAAAGCCATGGTTAGTCCTTCCGTGCCAGCTGCATGAAAAGGAGAAAGTTTGCGTCTGGCATACATCTATGTCACCTCTTCTGGCCTCACATATTTACCTCCTGAGTTTGAGGAAAGGAAAGTAGTGTTCTCGCAGAGTTTGGAGCGCCCCCGTGTAAGGAGGAGAAATGGAGCAGGCTGGGTGTTGTCTCCTGTCTCCCTGTCCCCAGGCTCTGCTGGCTCTGGCAGGTACAGCTAGTCCCTCCTTGGCCCCCCCTCCATCCCTCTGGCTCCAGGCAGAGCCTAAAAGGGCTGTTCTTCCAGGTTTGACAGCCGGCTGGCCTCCCGCGTCGGACTGCCTCCCGACCCCCTACCTTCTTACCCTGCAAATTACTCAGATGATTCCAAAACCTGGCGCCCTGTGGAGATCTCGAGGCTGGTCAGCAAACAGGAAAGTGACATCTCGGACAGGAGAATCTGTGCCTCTGCGGCAGCCCCAAAGACCTGCAGCATCGAGCGCATCCTGCGGAAAACAGGAAGGTTCCAGAAATGGCTGCAGGCCAAGCGCCTCACGCCCGACCTGGTGCAGGTGAGTGTGCTGGTCACAAGGGTGAGATGGGGGGAGGTGTCTATTTCCACCTCACATCTCAGGGTGGGGGAAGAGGGGTCGTGATCTACCGGAAATGGGACCAAACAAGTCCACAAAACAGTGGCTCGTGGGAAGACAGTGACCAAACAGGTTCAGTGGTAAGGACCCTTCCCATTGTCATCCTCCATTCTCGCTGATGTGACCCCCGGCAGCTATTTGGCAAACGGTTTCTGGGTGCTACCTCTGGTCTGAAGATCCGACGGGATGACCCTCACCAACCCTCCCTACAACCTTCTCAGGGGACCTAGGCCAACCCCCAGACTGTGCCCTCTCTCGGAAGCTCTCATTACACAACCTGTTTCACCAGCCAGAGAGCCCGCTTTGGAAATCAGCTTCCTCGGTTCCTCAAAAAATTAAAAATAGACCTACCCTACGACCCGGCCATAGCGCTACTAGGTATTTAGCCAAAGGATGCAAAAATACCGATTCGAAGGAGCACACACACCCCCACATGTATAACAGCACTAGCAACAATGGCCAAAGTATGGAAAGAGCCCAGATGGCCATCGACGGATGAATGGATAAAGGAGATGTGGTATAGGGGCGCCTGGGTGGCTCAGTCGGTTAAGCGTCCGACTTTGGCTCGGGTCATGATCTCGCGGTCTGTGAGTTCGAGCCCCGAGTCAGGCTCTGTGCTGACAGCTGGGAGCCTGGAACCTGCTTTAGATCCTGTGTCTCCCTCTCTCTCTGCCCCTCCCCTACTCACAGTCTGTCTCTCTGTCTCTCAAAACACACACACACACACACACACACACACACACACAATGGAGTATTACTCAGCCATCAAAAAGAATGAAATCTTGCCATTTGCAACTGCATGGCTGGAACCAGAGTGTATTACGCTAAGCAAAATAAGTCAGTCAGAGAAAGACAAATATCAGATGATTTCGCTCGTATGTGGGATTTAAGATACAAAACAGATGAACATAGGGGGAAGGAAGGAAAAGTAAGATAAAAACGGAGAGGGAGTCAAACCACGAGACTTTTTTTAAGTTTATTTATTTGGGGTGCGTGGATGGCTCAGTCGGTTAAACGTCCGACTTCAGCTCAGGTATCTTGCAGTTCGTGAGTTCCGGTCCCGCGTCGGGCTCTGTGCTGACAGCTCAGAGCCTGGAGCCTGCTTCAGATTCTGTGTCCCCCTCTCCCTCTGCCCCTCCTCTGCTCGCGCTCTGTCTCTCTCTGTCTCTCTCTCTCAAAAATAAATAAATACTTTAAAAAATTTCTTAAGTGTATGTATTTATTTTAAGAGAGACAGAGACCGCGCGAGTTGGGGAGGGGCAGAGAGAGAGGGAGAGAGAGAGAATCCCAAGGCAACTCCACGCTGTACGTGCAGAGCCTGATGCGGGGCTCGAACCCACAATGCCATGTGGTCATGAGACCATGACCTGAGCCAAAACCAAGAGTCAGACGCTTAACTGACTGAGCCACCCGGGCGCCCCAACCATAAGAGACTCTTAAGTACAGAGAACAGAGGGTTGCCACGTGGGGGGATGGGCTAGATGGGGGACGGGCGCGAAGGAGGGCACTTGTTGGGATGAGCATTGGCTGTCATGTGGAAGCGATGGGTCACTAAATTCTACTCCTGAAATCGTGATGACGCTGTGTGTTAACTAACTTGATTTAAATAAAATGCAAAAATTTAAAAAAAAAAGAAAGAAAAAGAAAATTAGATTCTCATCGATTTCCCACCATAAAGGAGAACCCAATCTGAGTCACGACAGAAGGAGGCTCTGGTAATCCAGCTCCCTCTTCCCATTTGAGAGCTCCCACTCACTCGCACGAGTAGGCTGCCTCAGAAATTGCCAGTGCTGTCGTATTGCGCGTTGTTCCCCTCCTGCACTATCGTCCCCCCATCATGCCCATGTGCTTCCACACACCCCCCACTGAGCCTGTTGGGGCCAAAGATGCCACCCCAGAGGATTGAGGAGGGACTCCCCTTCAGCAAAGATGGGAAAGAAGAGGCGTGAGAAGGCCATCTGGCTTTGCTCTTAGGTTGTGCGGAAACCGCTTCAAAATCAGGAGGAATCGAGTGGCTGACAATATGGCCGTCATCTGACGCTGAGCTTACCAATCTACACTCTAGACTCTGTGAATGTCACTGGCACCGGAGTGAGGAGAGAATGAGCCAGAGGAAGTCAAGCTGTTCCCAGGCCAGGGAGCGGAACGCTGAGCGGAACCTGGCGACAGAAGACAGATAACAAAGCCCACGCCAGGGTCCACACCCTAGGCATGATCTCCCCGCACCTCTTTTTCTGCACTCGCCGACAGACCCTCCACACGCTGGCCTGGGTACCTGCCATCTGCCATTGGCAGGCTGCCCTCAAGTACTGAGGCGCAGGAGAACCGATATGAGACCTTTCCTGCTTTGCCTCGAGTATGTGCTCAGGAGCAAGTACAAGTCCCCAGGAAGAACAAGACAAGATACACAAGGAATTGTCTCAGAGCCCCTCGAAAACCCCATCACCTCTTCCTGCCCCCATCATTGTCAGGTCCCGTGCTGAAGGACAAAGTTCCCCCAAGACCCTGGTTCCAGACGACCTCCACTTGGGACCTGGACAACATACCAGAAGGCGTCCCGGTGTTCAGGATACACTTGAGACCCCAACGGAAAGGAGCCAGACTGACCTTAGGCTCTGAACTGGAGAAAGCTTCCTCTTTCCCTCAGCTTCCAGAGATTTCCATAATAACACTACGGTGGGGATTATCGCAGGGGGCCTGGTAATAGATCTCTGGGGCCTGGACACTGGCCTTGAGGCCCGACTCTGCCGCTAAAAGCTGCCGCAAAATGAGAAGGAGCGGAGAACCAGGAAGAGCACAGGGCTTCCGCTTCCGGTGCCTCTGGTCAACAAGTCTCAACACTGCGCTGTATCCTGGGGACACAGAGATGACTGCGACACAAGCCCCACCCCCAGGCGCACGCGGCCCGCTAGCGAGGACAGATTCAAACACCAACAACCACCGCAAAGCAACGCGTGTTATGTTCTGATGACACCCTGGAAGAGAGCGAAGGACAAACTGTTGACTTGGGTCCTTCGCTCACTAACCAGTTGATCTCGCATTTAAGCCCAGGACTTCCCCCTACGACACAGCCGAAGCCATAACCGTTTTTGCTTTTCTGCTAACCCACCTTATCATCCCCACCAGACATCTTTCCTTTCGTTGTAAAACAAAACAAAACCAAACAAAAAAACAGAAAAATATCAGCAGCCATTTTATAAATTTAGAACAAACCCCCTTTTTCTTCCACCCACCAAAGCTCAAGGTTATTGGCATCCCGTCTGGCACCGTCTCCTCCCTCTCCTGTTCTCCTTTCCAGAGACGCTTTGTCCTTTCCCTCCCAGACCTCCCTCATCCGGGCAGCACCGAAATTCCTGCCCTTTTCTTCTTAACAAAACTCACCTACCAGACAGTTTCTGATGGATCTGTCATCACCAAAGATGGGGAGAGAAACTCACCTCTCTGCCCGAGAGTTGAAAATGTGTGTTCACACAAAAACTTGTACGTGAACCTTCAGAGCAGCGCTCTCCGCAGTAGCCAAAAAGTGGAAGCAATCCACACCTCCATCAACTGAGGGGGGAATAACACGAAATAGGTTATATCCATACAATGGAATATTATTTGACCGTAAAAAAGAGTGAAGAACGGACACCTGCTATGACACGGATGACCCTTAAAAACATTACACTGAGTGAAAGAAGCCAGATGCAAAAGGACAAATATTGCCCCGGATGGGCAAATCCATGGAGACAGGAAGCAGATTAGCGGCCGCCAGGAGCAGAGGGCACGAATTCGAGAATTAGGCGAGAATGCTGAATGGGTACAGGTTTTCTTTTGGGGGTGATGGAAAAATTCCGGAGTTAGAGAGTGGTGATAGGTGTACAACCTTGTGAGGATACTAAAAGCCGCTGAATTATACACCTTAAAATGGTTAGAATGAAAGTTGTACATTGCATGTTATGTGAATTGCACCTCACCTAAAAACAAAGCAAAAAAAAAAAAAAAAAAAAAAAGGGAGACTCAGCCCCAAAGAAACTTCACCAATTCTGTGACTGTATTGCTTTGGAGCCCTGATGGGCAGCTAATCCAATAATTTGATTCGAGCCAGGATGTTAACAGCTAACAGCATCTCACTGTTAGCCTCCCAAGAAACCGTTTCTGTGTTAAGCCCATAGGGTAATACTCCTTCTCGTCCACCCGTCACACCTTCCTGATACATCCCTGAGTTCTTCCCCCCACAAGATCGAGATGTGCCCCCAGAATCCTTCTCAATGATGTTCCGAGCAAGCAGCCTGTTCCTCTCTCTTTTATTTAATTATTTATTTTTTTAATGTTTATTTATTTTGGAGAGAGAAACAGAGTGCAAGTTGGGGAGGGGCCAAGAGAGAAGGAGACACAGAATCCGAAGCAGGCTCCGGGCTCTGAGCTGTCAACCCAGCGCCCGATGCGGGGCTCAAACCCACAAACCACGAGATTGTGACCTGAGCCGAAGTCAGACACTTAACTGCCTGAACCACCCAGACGCCCCCCAAGCAGCCTCTTTCTGAGTGATCATTCGTCCCAGATTTGGCTGAACAGCTCTGCTGGCCCCAGGGATTCTCTTGACTGTGACCTAAGTGGGTTTTCTCTGATTTTCTCAAAAGCCACTTTCCAACAAAGATCTAGGCCAGGGCCCTCCAGACTGTGTTTCTGTGTGTGTGTGTGTGTGTGTGTGTGTGTGCACGCGCGTGCGTGCACGCGTGCTGGTGTGTGTTTGGGGAAAGAAAAAGGGGCCCCGAGGAACTCACCGGTTTGCTCAGAGGACCGGCAAGGGAGAGAAGGGAAACAAAGAAATAAAAGAAAACTGAAGGCAAGGGGGATGTGACTGGGACAGGGCCCACAGAACCTTGAGTGTGCGTTCTGCTTATGAATAAATAAAGTCAACTGGGATGAAAAGCCCCAGTAGTCATCATCAGAGGCTGAGCCAGGGACCCCGCGGCTCCCTCCTGTAGGGCCAAGTGCTGCTTTGGATTAAGGAGATAGCGCAGGACCAGAAATCAGCCAGAGGCTGAAACAATGCATTGTGTCTACGTGCGTGTGCGTGTGTGTGTGTGTGTGTGTGTGTGTCACTTATGCTAATAAAACCATGACTTTTCTCCTCTAAAAACGGCATTGTTCTGATGGGAATGTCCCACAGCCTAAATTACTAGCCCACAGATAGAATCACAGCCAAGGACACCACCCAGTTTATCGTGATGTGCTTGTTCGAGAAACCACAGAGAAGGCTTCCTCGTCTATTATGCCAAGTGCAAAGAGGCAGCCACCCTCGGCGGCGGTGCGTGGCTAATCGGAGGAAAACACATATCCCCCATCGTGTGCCCCTCCCATCCCCTCCACTCTGGCGTCGCTGACCTTGTTCTAAACACAGACCCTGTTTTGCCCTCTCCTGGGACCGGATTCCATGGCCTTGAATCCTTTTCTCCCACTAGATGGCAGCATAGAGCGTCCAGGCAGCTTTGTTTAAACAGGGATGGCCGGCAATTTTACTTCCTCCGTCTCAATTATTTTTTTTTAATAGCTAGAATAAGGGAAATAAGGACATTAAGCAAAAATGCATGTTGGCCATCTACTCAGAACATGGTCTTAGAGATAAACACTAAAATAAAATTCATTTTTGCTTAAACTTAATCCAAAAACACTTCAGGGGTCATTGCGAGACCTACCCGAGGGCCGGGGAGAGGGCATAAAGGTGTGGAGACAAGGTCCCTGCACTCTGGGAGAGGGACACTGGGGAGGGACAGGCCCCATCTGACCCACTGTGATACAAGACAGGTTATGATAAAGTGTTTGAATGAAGATGAAAATTTTATACTGGGCTCACAGCTAGTTTCCAGAGTATAAATATTTTCATGTGTCACAGGCTACCAGCTCAAAGACCTTTCCAAAAAGTTACCGTCGTGTTTTTATTTTCATTTTTTTAAGTTTATTTATTTATTTTCAGAAAGGGAGAGAGGGAGAGACAGCAGGGGAGGAGCAGAGAGAGAAGGAAGAGAGCAGGTTCCCCAATGATAGCGTGGAGCCCGATGGCGGGGCTTGAACTCACCGACCGTGAGGTCAGGACCTGAGTCAAAAGCAAGAGTCAGACGCTTAACCGAGCGAGCCACCCAGGTGCCCCAACCTTCGTTTTTTTTTTAACATGACATGACTTGATTGATGCTGGGCATCAAAGATGAGATGAGTATTCGTAGAAAAGGAAATTTAAGCCACTAAAAGTGCCTCGCCAGTCCCACGTAGGTCGATATTCCCAGAACATCAGCACATACCTGCTCGCCATGACCCTTGGGAAGTCTTCCTGGTGCTTTGCCTGTTGCCCGTGGGGGTGTCGGGAGTCAACTGGAGAGAGATGATGGCCTGGGCTTGAGCCCCGCCCCGCCCACTTTCTCCTTCCAGTCACGGAATTGTGGGCAGCTGAAACAACTAAGACACTGAATCATGGGGTTTGTTGAGGGTTACGGCCACCGAGACCTCATCACCTTGGCATTTGGGGCAAACGGGTTATCTGGCATGGGGTAGAGACTAACCTATTAATTTCCAGGCCTCCGTTGTATGGAAGGCTCATAGTAAAAGGACTGACGGACCACTCAGCCCGTCATGCTCAAATGACTCCTAAATGACTCCTGATGGAGCTCATGAGTGAAAGGAAGACGGTGAAAGGTGTTCCCCACCTGGACACAAACAAGTTAGGAAATTAAAAAGAGGCAAGAGAAGACCCAGGGAAGAGAGGTGTGAGATGAGTCACCAGGGGTTCCTTCCCGAAGGGCTCAGATGCAGAATAGACGCAGCCCCCAGCCAAGGCCTAACTGAAGCCTGGACAATCATCAAGATGGACCAGCCAAAGCAGGCCGTGCTTTCAAAGCAGGCTTTTCAGCTTTCTCTGAGAAAGAGAGAGAGAGAGAGAAAGAGCATGACCGGGAGGGGAAGAGAGAGAGAGAGAGAAAGAATCCCAAGCAGGCTCCACACTCAGCACAGAGCCCGATTCGGGGCTTGAACTCACAACCGTGAGGTCATGACCTGAGCCGAAAGCAAGAGTCGGACACTCAACCGACTGAGCCACCCAGGCGCCCCTCAATATCCCTATTTTTCCATATGCTGGAATGAATGCTTTTGCTTGGCTCAGAGGCCTGATAATTGGCTGTGCCTCTACACATGTCCACATAATATTAAGTAAACAGAGGTTAAACTATATAGTATATAATAGATATCTACAAAGGTACTCACTCGGAAAAACCAATGCTGAAACTAATTGATATATTGGTGGTGTTCTGAAAACTGTTTATTACTTGGCCACAAAACCTCTCAATAAATTTGAAAACGTCGAAATATCACAGACCATTTTATCTGATTAAAAGCCAATGACAGCAGACATTGACAATAACAAAAAGGGGGAGAAAAAAGAACCCTGCCAACCCCGGAATTTCAAAACATTATCTTTGGAGCCACAAATAACTGAAATTGTAATTATATCGAGAAAATAACAATGATAAAAACTCTATATACCCCCAATCTATGATTTAACCTTTGCCAAATCGCTGCTCAGAGGAAAACTGGAAACCACTCCATTGTTGTGTTAGGCAGCTGTCGATACAAGTTTGGCCATTAATGCAGAGGAGTAATGATACAAAAAAGACATAAAAATGAGGAATTACATGTCAGTTTGGTCCTGACTTAGGGCCACTTATAACAATAAAAAATTTTCCAGTTTTGTTGGCCCTTCTCTTTAAGGATTACCGAGAATTCTATGGAAGGCTTGAGTTGTAAGCCGTTTCGGTAGATTAAGTATGAAATAAGTGTATTATTTACCCCTGGTTTACATATAAGAGAGCAAACCACAGAACAATGTATCAACCTGTTAAAGATCGAGATAGATCTCTACCCACTGAACCACACCTTTGGGGCTGAAAGAAACTTGAAATCTTACCAATTGAAACTCTCAAAATCTTTGCATCTTTTATGTTGCCAAACAAATTGGGAAACTCACTATCTTCAGAAACAGCCTATTCTTTGGGGCGCCCAGTGGTTTAATCAGTTAGGCATCTGACTCTTGATCTCGGCTCAGGTCATGATCTCATGGTTCATGGGGTTGAGCCCCGAGTCGGGCTTTGCCCTGACAGCTTGGAGCCTGCTTGGGATTCTCTCTCTCCTCTCTCTCTGCCCCTCCCCTCTCTCTCACGCACTCTCTCTCCCTCAAAATAAATAAATTAAAAGAAACAGCCTATTCCTTCTTTGAACCGACCAAATAATTAGAAAGTTCATCTCAAATCTGTCCTCTTGTGGCTTTCGCTCATTTAAATTATTAAATTATTTTTACTCCTTGGAGTTACATATGACACTTCCCCCTCCCATATATTTGCCCCCTAAATCCTGGCTTCCCAGTCTAGATAATCCCCAATTCCCTTTCCTATCTAGGTCATTCCCCTCAAATTGATGCATATTAAACATTGTGTCAGCTAAAGCCCCTTCCACAGCTAGATTTTAGTTTTGAAAAACACAGCCTTTTAGTTATCCTGTTATATATGACCTTCTTAGATTAAATCCATTACTCTAAGAGCCTGTCAACTTGATTCTGTTACTTATCATTGTCACTATCACCCCAACTATGTATCATCATCTTATGTTGATGAAAGCAATTTTTATCTAGGTCCTAGTCATAAATAAAAATGTTAAACAGATCAGGGAGAAAGAGAAAGTCTTTCTCGATGGGGATTAATCCGTTAATTCTCATTACTGTTGAATGCCTCACTAAAGTCAATATATTCTAAGTCTATTGCATTTCTCGGATTAAAAATCAAATAATGAGGTCAAAGAAAAAAACTGAAGTTGGTCTAGGATGATTTCATTCAATGAATCCTATATTATAAAATATAGCTATTTTCGGAGTTTGAAAATCAAAGGAGAAAGTATATACTTGAATGCAAAAATCTTCAGTGAACACCTGAAGTTTTGCATGTATCCACTCATGTAACCACGATCCACATCAAGACTGTGAACATTTCCAACCCCTCAGAAGGCTCTTTTATGTCCCCTCCCTAAAAAGACACCCCCCCCCCCCAGGGTGACCAACGGCACGGTTTTCTCGAGGCTATCCTGGGTTTAGCACTGAAAGACCCACATCCCAGGAAACCTCTCAATCCTAAGCAAACCAGAGCCATTGATCACCCCACCCCCTCCAACGGCAACTACTATTCTGACCTAACTCACCATGAATTGGTTTTGCCTGGTTTTGAACTTCGTTGAAATGAAATCACACAGTACATATTCTGCACGGTGTTGTACTATTTATCCATGTTGTTGCATGAATCCGTAGTCTGGGGTTTTTTTTTTTCATCGCAGTATAGTATTCCGCCGTGTGATGATGTCGCTATTTATCCATTCTGCTGTTGATGAACACTAGGGTTGTATTTAGTTTGGGCGATTGTGAATTATAGCTGCTGCAAACATTCTTGTGTATGTCAACGGGCGACCATCAGTCTACTTACGGAGCGAAAAGTGCTGGATGATAGCATGTACGTGTGGACTCATTCAATAGATGCTACCAGTTTTCCAAAGCGGTTGTACAGAAGCGAGTTCCATTGTCCCGCGTCGCCCTCAACACTCACAGTGTTACTTTTCCATTTTCGTCATCTCGGTGGGTGCCTGGCAGTATCTCGTTGTGTGGTTTGAATTTGTATTTTTCTCCTAATAATATAGAGACCCTTTTTGTAGATGTATCGGCCGCTTTGACTTCATCCCTTGTAAAATGCTGGGTTAAGTTGTCCATTTTTTATCGGGTCACCTGCCTTTCTTGCTGATGCGTAAAAGTTGCATTTACATTCTAAGACACGAGCCCTTTGTTGGGTATGTGTATTACAAATATCTTCTCCTAGTTCACTTTCTCCTCGTTTTCTCCTCGTTTTCTCCTCGTTTCACTTTCTCAATGGTATCTTTTGATGAACTGAAATTCTAAATTTCAGTGTAGTCCAGTGTATTGACTGTGTATTTTAAAGTTAATGCTGTTAGCATCCTGATTACCCCGCGATCATAAATGTATTCCCCTATGTACTTCTAGAAGCTTCCACGAGTTATCTGTCATATACAGCTCGCTAATCATCTGCTCTGCTGTGCCCAGTTTGGTGTTCAATCCAGCGAATAAGTTCTTAATTTCAGATATTGCACTGTGTATCTCTAAATGTCATTTGGGTTTTTTTGTTTCTTTTTATAAATCCCAATTCTCTGTTGAAATTCTCTCCTCTTCATTAATTTTATCTGTCTTTTCCTCCGTTTTCTTAAAATCTTAATCATAGTTACTTTGAATTCCATACGTGCCAACTCTGGATGACCTCTGGTTCTACTCCCACTTCTGTGGGTTGTTTTCCTTTTTCTTGATTCTCAGTTAGTTTTTCTTGCTTCTTCACATTTTTTTTTTTTTTTGGTAATTTTTTATTAGATGCCGGATTTTCGGGAGCTTTGTAGAGGTTCCGAATCACATCGCCCTCCACGAAAGATTGTTGAGTTTTGTTCCAGGAGCCAACTACGTTGTTTGCAGATGACCCAAGTCCGGGGCTTCCCAATCTTGGAACTGTTGACATCTGGGGACGGTTATTCTTTGTTGGGAGGATGTGCCTTGTAAGGTGTTTAGCAGCGTGCTTGGCCCCTGCCCACTAGACGCCAGTAGCCTCACAACCCCCAACCGTGACAACTCAGAACGTTTCTCGATGTTGCGAAACATCTCGTAGGGTCCAAAGTTGTCCGCCGGTTGAGAGCCACTGTCTTCATCCTGTTGAGGCTGGGCGTTAGACTTGGTTCATGCAGATCTTTTTCAGTTTTGCTTTTGCTCCTAGCACATGTTCCTTGGACCACGGACACGGTAGGACTTGCTGAGGTCCGATTCAAAGCCCAGGGTGCTGAGATGCCCAAGGTCCAGCCTCCATCTTGCCAGCAGTGTGTGGCCAAAGACCTGACTGGCACTTTTACATATATGGCGGGAGGGGAGAGGGGGTCCTTCTCTGTGGCTTTCTCTTTTACAGGACCCTGCCCCCCCCCCCCCCCGCCCAATCCCAGCTACTCTGGCAGCCCCAAACTGTTTCCTTTACCCAGCAAGACCCTGTACTGCCGCTTGGAAAATGCCCTCTGGGAAAGAAGATAGTGTGAATATGGGGCTTGGCTCATGGGCACTCTTTTTCTCAAGAACCATTGCCCTATGTTGGAATAGGAATCTCACCTTATTCTCAAAGGCTTTGGCATTTGGGATACTATTTCAAGGCTGAAGGAAGTGCAGGGGATACCTGTGGCTTTCTGCCCAGCAAAAATGAAAGGAAGGAAGCCTGGCCTGGGAGCCAGAGGAGAATCTGACTTGCTAACACACAGCAGACCAGGAAGGCACTTTCTATAGAGTACATGGCATTGGTTTTCTGTCTTTTGGGTTTTGCCTCTCCAGCCAGACAGGGTGCTGCTTGCCGGCAGGGACGGCATCTTTTTGTTGTTGTTGTTTAGCTTTTTTTAATGTTTATTTATTTTTGAGAGAGAGAGAGAGAGAGAGAGAGGGACAGAGCGCAAGGCAGGGGAGGGGGCGAGAGAGAGGGAGGCACAGAACCGGAAGCAGACTCCGGGCTCCGAGCTGTCAGCACAGAGCCCGACGCGGGGCTCGAACTCACAAACCTTGAGATCATGACCTGAGCTGCCGTTGGACGTTTAACTGACTGAGCCACCCAGGCACCCCAGGGATGCATCTTATTCATCAATGTCTTCCCTCACGCATGTCTGACATGGAGTAGACACTTCAGAAAAGTCTGGGAGATGAAGGAGTGATAGAATGAGGGAATGGATGGGACATCATTCACCACTCGCTATTTGTGGCTTCAGGGTGACTCTCAGTCCAAGCCAGCGCCTACTCCCTGGTCAGCTCTAGAAGCCGTCGGATTTCAGAGTCTGAAAATCCTGACTTTCCCCCAAAGAACCTCTATACCAGCTTGACCCAGGTGTTAACACGTCCGAAAGTATCATGGTCCCTACTCCTTGGAATGTGACTCTCACTGCCAGAAACGTCTACCAGATTTAAGTGAGGAGGGATGGTGACCTGGTTATCCGTTAACCTTCTCCAGGGCTTGATCTCTCCACTGTGGCCTTGGAAAAGAGACCACGAAGGCGTTTTGACCCAGGGCAGGGGAGGAAGAAGTAGATGCCTTTTACTCGGGACAACAAGGGGTGGTGTTTCCAGGGGGTTGCCTGATAAGCTGGACTGAGCACTTCCGAGGACTGTACTTCAAAGGGAAGGTGAGACACCAGATGGAGAGGTGAAGTGCAAAGACTAACCCCCCCTTCCATCACTCTTCCTCCTAGGGTCAGCACTGCCTCCCTACGAAGCGCTTCTGGGAAGGTCAGGGGGCCGGGGTGACCGTGCATCTAGGGCCCCCAAAATGGCACCACTGGATGTGGTGGAGACCTTCTGCACACCATTATTTATTCAGATTCAGCAGGTGGCATTTCGGACTGGCATTTTCCAATCCTGGGGACAAGACAGTGGACATGTGTGCTTCTCATGGGGCAGGCAGTTTCTACGACATAGATGACTTTTGGGTATTAGCCAACAAACAGAACGGCCTTCTAGCATTTCGAAGTTGGCATCTTCTTGTCATCCTAAAGTTATGGTCCTCCCCCAGGGCTCTGGTCTAAGGAAGTCTATCTGTTCCTGGGTCCATGTGATCCCCCGGTCCTCCCAGATATCCTGCCCATGGCCCAGTAGCGAGCGCTCTATGTACGGCCTCCCCTTCCGGTTGTCTATTTCAGCTGAATTCCTCAAGGGCTCGCAGGTCTGGAGGCCATAGGATTGCCTGAGCACACTTTCCCCCTGGAGGTCCCCGGGGCAGGTCGCCTCCCCTCTGTTCCGACTCCTTGGCTGTGCACAGAGAGCTCTTCCAACCCAGCCCTTCCCCTTCACAACGTGCCAGCCCTTCCCCGCCCGCCGTGGGATTGGAGGACACCACTTCCGGCCCGCTGCAGAGAGCCCTGTGACCTGTCCCTTTCTTCCCCACCGCTCCATTCCCGTACACATTCTCACCCTGGCCACCTGTCACCCGTCACCCCCAAAACCAGATCTTTCCTTTCATGTTCAATGTTTAAATGTTATTGCTAATCATCAAAGGAACATATATTCATTATAAAAATGGCTAAAGTATATGGATTGAAAAACCCATAAGGAAGTAGGGGGGAAAAATCACAACTCACCCCCTGCCCCCCCCCCCCAGAGGCAACCACCATCAACCCATTGGAGTTCTTTCTTCTAGTCTTTCCTCTAGTCATATTAACTTCATTAAAAATGAGTCCAGGGGTAGGGGCGCCTGGGTGGCTCAGTCGGTTAAGCGTCCGACTTCGGCTCAGGTCATGATCTCTCGGTTCATGAGTTCAAGCCCCGAGTCGGGCTCTGTGCTGACAGCTCAGAGCCTGGAGCCTGTTTCAGATTCTGTGTCTCCCTCTCTCTCTCTGACCCTCCCCCATTCATGCTCTGTCTCTCTCTGTCTCAAAAATAAATAAACGTTAAAAAAAATTAAAAAAAAAAAAATGAGTCCAGGGGCGCCTGGGTGGCTCAGTCAGTTAAGCGTCTGACTTTGGCTCGGGTCATGATCTAGCGGCTTGTGGGTTCGAGCCCTGCGTCGGGCTCTGTGCTGACAGCCGGGAGCCTGGAGCCGCTTCAGATTCTGTGTCTCCCTCTCTCTCAATGCCCCTCCCCTGCTCTCTCTCTCTCTCTCTCTCTCTCTCGGCCCCTTCCCAACTTGTGCTCTCCTTCTCAAAAATAAGTAAAACACATTTTAAAAACTAAATAAATGAAAATAAGTCAAATACTTAGTAAGTGGAATAAGTTGAAAACTTACAAGAATAATCTTTAAATATTCAATGCGTGGATCGTGGCACGTTCCCCTGTAACTTAATATTGCATCTCGTACTATCTCCTATATCGTTAATGAAGAGAAAAGTCACCCGGCGAGACCCACAGAAAGGTCAAGGCGCGGCGGTGGCTTTGTCAGGTGTCACCTGGGTGGCCGAGCTGCATTTCCCAGAATTCCCTTCCCCGTCGATGTCTGTTTCAAGCAGCTACGGAAAGATTCGATTGGGAGTTTTGGACGGCAGAAGGGAAAGAGTGACCGTTTGGTCGCTCACACACAGGGTGGCCTCAGCTTCTCTGACTCCTGGCTGGGTTTAGCTCCATCCCACGGGACCCCGGCTTCCACAGGTCACCGCAGCATCAAGCTAAGATCTGACACAGGTTTCAGAGTAGCTTCATGAGCTCCAGTCTATGCTGGTGGGTTCAGCCTTGTCCTTGATCTTCCCTGCCCGGCTGCCTGCCTGTGGACTTCAGCTGCAGCATCAGATAGGGAGACAGCAGCCCCACAGAGACTGCTTAACCTGCTCCTGTCATTGTGTGAGGCCAAATCTCTGCTTTTAAAAACAAAGAACCTAGTGATTCTGCTTCTCTGATTGAACCGTGGCTGATACGGGTGGTACAACCTCAACAGAGAGGGGCCGGAGAGAAGCAGCCTGGCCCCCAGGCGAGACCCTGGCGAGCCCCGCCCCCAGGCGAGCACAAGACTAGTTTGAAGCTTTCCCTGACAATCAGGATTCTGTCTGAGCTTCCTGAACCACAGGACCTTTGCACGGCAGAAGGCACTGAGCTCCTATGGAAGTTTCTGCAAGCTTGCACGCTCAAATGAGTTGTCAGAAGCACTTGGTGTCCTGTCTTCTGATTCAAAAAGAAAGGTGGGGGGTGGGGTGTGGCAGGGAACCCAGCAGCCCATAAAATGGAACGGCCCCATGGAGAATTATGACCAACCTTGGCATACCTGAATCAGAATGACAGACCATGAAATAATGTGGTTTACTCTGCATCAGCTGCCCTGTCTGTCCCAACTATCAGCTGAATTGCCTGCCACCGTGATGATTTCATCTGCCACAGTGAGAAGCTTTGAGCAGCTCACAAACCCCTCAGGGGCAAAGCCTGGGGCCCCGGAATGGGGGAAGACGGAGCATGAGGTGGGAAGAAAGAAAGAGAGAGACTCCAATAGGACGAAGCTAGTCACCAACCCCACAGGCAGGGTCATCGAAGACGTTGACTCCCCCCACGGAAGAGGGGACCATGATTGCCACCAAGTGAGTCTCTGGCAGCCAGAAGTTTGACAGCAAGGAGCCCAGGTAGGCAAGGAAAGGAGGAGCCCTGATCACAGCTTCCGCTACACAGATGCCAGGAGTCACACTGTGGGGAGTTCAGCTAAGACGGTCACCTACGGAACCACAATGATACATGTCTTCCAAAAGGGAAACATTTGCTTGTAACCTAAGCAGCGATCAGAAACCTCCTGAGAGGGGTGCCTGGGTGGCTCAGTCGCTTGAACTTCTGACTTCAGCTCAGGTCATGATCTCACGGTTCGTGAGTTCGAGCCCCGCGCCGGGCTCACTGTCCGCCTCTCTGTCTGCCCTTCCCCCACTTGCTCTCTCTTGCTCTCTCTGTCAAAACTAAACACACATTAAAAAAAAGGAGAAAGAAAGAAAGAAAGAAAGAAAGAAAGAAAGAGAGAAACCTTAGAACAATTAAAGTAAAAAAAAAGGGGGCTTATTGTGCTGGAAGTACATCCCTTTGGACCTCATGGAAACTAGAAAGTTCTAAGGCACCTGGAGGCAGACACCGGCCACCTGACTCAGCATCTCAAGAACTGTGGGTTGGAGCAGACACCCCAAGTAAGCGCGCCCTGGCACATCAATCAGTCCGTGACCCAGTATTTGCTTGTTAAGGACGTAGAAAGTGTCAAGCCCCGTGATCACTGTCTGTGTCAACAGCAGTGGGTAACATCGAAAGGGCAGGACTGAGAGGCAGGGAGGTGTTGAAGTTCATTCTGTAAGACAGGGGTACAAGGGTTCTCAAACTTGAGCCTGCGGCAGAATCTTCCAGACGGCTTGTTAACACAGGCATCGCTGGGACCCAGCTCCAGGGGTTCTGATTCAGCAGGTCTGGGGCAGGGGCTGAGAACTTGCATTTCTTTCCCCACCCCCTTCTTTTTCTTCTTCTTTTTTTTTTTTTTTTTTTGTAAGAGAAAGAGAGCACAAGTGAGCGTGGGTGGAGAGAGAGGGAGAGAGAAAGAGAGAGAGAGGGAGAAGCGCGGCTCGTGGGTTTTTTTGTTTTGTTTTTTTACTGAAGGGGGGCTCGAGCTCACCCGATGCGGGGCTCGAACTCCCGAACCGTGAGATCATGACCCGAGCTGAAGTCAAATGCTGAACCCGCTGAGCCATCCAGGCGCCCCAGCATTTGTGTTTCTAGAGTAACGTGGCTTAAGGACAGTGGATCTTTCCAGAAATGGGCCTAAAAAAGTAGTAGGCAGGGTGGACGGACAAGAGTCTAGAGTGGGGTTGGGGCGGCTGGACAGCAAAAGTAAGACAGGGCCATACACATACAACAGCTGCTGGTGAAGAAAGTTGGGGGAGGGGAGGGGAGGGCACATCCACGATGCATGGCATCTGCTACCAGCCGGCCGATGCCCAGGGTTCCTGGAGGAACAAGGACACCTGGGATCCAGGTCATGACCACCTGGCAATACCTGGGAGAGAAGGCCTAATACGGAGGCTGCAGGGGCCAACGCAAGAGGCCAGTATGGTCTGGTCTGGGACTCAGACGGGCCTGAATTCGAATCCTAACTCCAGCACTTAGTAGGAAACCCTGAGTATCTCTAAACATCCTGGCATACAGAATCCTCACCGTGGGCAACAAAGCAACCCATGTGAGGCACAGAGCGCCACGCCCGAAACAGAGCAAGCCCCCCGGTGACGTTAGCTGCGGCTGCTATCGTCATCAAAGGATGTAAAACACAGCCACGCACGGGTGTGTCGCAGGAAAGGCCATCCTTTCTGCCAGCTCCTAAAGAACCTCACAGGCTGGCGCTTATGCTGGTCAATTCACCACAGCCCTGAGTTGGGCCGTCAACAATTCCTCCACTGATTTATTAAACAGCTACGTACGGAGTGAGGACTTTCTACCGAGTGCTAGAAACACAGTCGTGGAGAAGACTGAATTTTGCCCTTTTGGAGCTCCTGTGTGGTGGTCTTACTGCTGGCCAAGTAAGTCGCCGAGCCACCAAGTGAAATGGCCACTAAAACAGCGTTACCGTCACCCAGAGTGGAATGTACTTCTCTGTGCATGAAGACAAGCGCAGTAGAAGACAGCTTGCGGTCAGAAAGGTGGTGGGTGGGTGCCCATTCAAGAAGGGCTCTGCCAACGGATCGTCAGTGGCCCAGCCACCTGCCCGTGGGACACAGTGCTGGAGGCTGACCCCAAGGCTGACTTCTGATCCTCGGATTTTCCTGTCCGCGTGCCCAACCTGACCAACCCTTTATGTCCGCTTGGCCTTTGCAAATGGGGAACAAGACAATAACACTCATTTCCCATCTGTTCTCCCTGAAATTACTTCCAGAACTCTCTGCCTCAGGTTTCCTGGGGCTCCCAACTGGTTTTCCCATGTTTAAAGACAGTCTGGGGTCAATCATAGTCACAGCGTGGAGGTCATTTGTTGGACCCTCCAAAAGCAACCTCGTTTCCTACCCAGAGATCTGATGATAGCTTGTGAAATTGATGAAGGGGATGTATGACCACTGAGCCCATCGACTCCCCGACCTGACCACAGTCTCTTGTGTTCGCAAGGCCCTTCACAGTCTCTGTTCATCACACATTCGGGAAAGCCGTATCAGGTGCCTACAATGTCCAGAGTCCCATGAGAGCCAAGCAATGGCGTGATGTCCTTGGTATAAGCTGAGCAGCCATCATTGTGCCCACAAAAAGAGACGAGGAAACAGGCCCAGACCTTGGAGGACAAGGAGAATCACGGGCTCACTTACAGGAGTGGGAAAAACCAAGAAAGGTGCTGTCTTTGGGGTAAACAACAACAAACACTTACAGAGCCTTTGCCCCACACCAGACACTTTTCGCACAGATCTAAAACCCCCCAGCACCCGGATAAGGTGGGTGCCCTAATTATTAGGGTAACCGTACCTTCAGGGTTGCCTGAGACAGTCCCAGCGTATGCCTGTTGTGCCAATGTAATTACTCATATCATCCCTTTCCCTCTCAAAACTATCCTGGTTTAGAAGATGGGTCATAAGGTCTCCTTAACTATTTTCGCTCAGTTACTCATGAGGAAACTGAGGCACAGATCAATTCAAGAGCTCCCCCCAGGTCGTTAAGTGACACAGCGGAGATGTGAACCCAGGCAGCCTGTCTCTAAAGGACATGCTCCGAACCACTTTGTCGTGGTGCCACTTTTTCACCTTCATAGTTTGGGGTGAAGGCTGTCCGCCCATTCGGGCAGAGGTGCCGCGGGAGAGGCATGAGAAAAGAAAAGGCCACCCACTGCGCCCTCTGGAGGGTGGGGTGGGGGGGACTCTTCATCGTTCTTCTCCTTTGAACCTGGTCCATCGATTCAAACAGAACTTCTCGAACATTCCACCAGGGCTCAACCTAGAAACTGCAGAGTACCACGAATCCAAGCAAACAGAAGCCCTCTGCAAGGAAAGGATGTCACCCAGAGTTAGAGGCCCTGTTTTCCGTGGAAACCAGAGCTCGGCCAGAGACGGACCTTCTGGTGCAAGGGAAACATTTTCTATCCATCAGCCTCCCTGTTTAGTTTTTATTTTTTATTTATTTATCTTTTTTAACGTTTATTTATTTTTGAGACAGAGAGAGACAGAGCATGAACGGGGGAGGTTCAGAGAGAGAGGGAGACACGGAATCTGAAATGGGCTCCAGGCTCTGAGCGGTCAGCACAGAGCCCGACAAGGGGCTCGAACTCACGGATCGCGAGCTCATGACCTGAGCCGAAGTCGGACGCCCAACCGACCGAGCCACCCTGGCGCCCCAATTTTTAAATTAATGTTATTTTTATATCTACACAACCTCCCTGGGTGTGTTTTCCACTCTGAGTTGATCCACAGCAAACTCTAACTTCGGGACCTGCTCCTGGCTCGTTTCCTGTCTCTGTTTCTACTCGTTGAGCCTGACTTTCCATCAGTGATTGACCTGTATGGACCCTGAACTGAGAAGCCCAGGCAATCTGTAGTGGAGACAAACTTCCTCATGGGGAAGTGATAAATCTGTGATAAATCTACCCTATCATGGGTTCCAAAGCCAAATCGAAAGAAGGGACCATCTACCATACAAAGTCCCCTCCCTTCTCTGGTGCCAGGAACTGCATGACATGGGGCTCGAACTCATGAACTGTGATCTGAGCCGAAATCAAGAGTCGGACGCTTAACCAACTGAGCCCCAGGTGCCCCCGAGGACATTTTTAGACATCTAAACTTTTTAAATCATCCAAATGGTTTCTCCCAAATAATCGCTGTGCTGGATGGTTTAAAAAGTTTAGATGAAAAAGCAAAAAACACAAGACGATCAGAAAGCACGTCAGTAAAAGGGGGTCAGAGATCCGTCTACTGGAGTGGGAGAGAACTGGGAGCTGTTTCTTGTGATAAGAAAAGCCAAGTGGGTTTTCCTGGTTTTGAATAAATACAATGCAGCTCAAAGAAACGTTCAGTAACTTGCGACTTAATTATCCAGAACAACGGGTACAGCCAGTGAATCATCGCTGTTTTAATTATGACACATTGATTAACTCTGATACATAATTAACCTAAACCCTGCTTCGCGAGCATATTTAACAACTAAATCATGTACAAGGTGTTCGGGTGTGTATCCAGAAAACCCACTCAGGGCTTTATTAGCACCCGAATGCTCTCCTCTTCTCCCTGGGTGCTAGGAGAGCTTGATAACAGTGAATTCACTAAAAGCAAAAACGTGTTCGAGATTTCCCTCAGCCCTCCCAATCCCGCCAAATCAGAGCAGGGCAGCCTTCTTACTGGAAAAGCTGACTTCCAATTTTTTTTTTTTCCGGGTATCACTACATGAGTGTATTCCTACATCCCCACATGTAACGATGGTAGCTTGGAAATGGTTTGAATGTCCCAAGATGAGTGCACACGGGATGGCCAACTTTGGAAACTTCTTTCCTCCCAGTGCATGGGGAAAAAAAAAGTGCACTGGTTAACTGTTGGCGAAGGAGGTGGAGAAGGTTAAAAGGGGGGCCGGGAGGCGGGGGGAAGTGACTTAAGCACGTGTGCCATAATTTATGCACATAAAATAATATTTATTTGGGGGCACCTGGGTGGCTCCGTTGGTTAAGCATCCGACTTTGGCTCAGGTCACGATCTCGCGGTTTGTGAGTTCGAGCCCTGCATCAGGCTCTCTGCTGTCAGCGCAGAGCCAGCTTCGGATCCTCTGTCTCCCTCTCCCTCTGTCCTTCCCCCGCCCATGCTCTCTCTCCCTCTCTCTCTCAAACATAAATAAGCATACAAAAAAGGAATAATTTAAACAATAAGAAGAAAAATGGTATTTATTTGCCTTATTTTTATGTTCTGTAAAACCTTAAAAGAACAGATTCTATCTGACAAGTGAAAACTAATGCTCATTTGAACATGAAGCTCTCCACTGGTCCGTTGACGATGTCCTTGGAAAGCGACCTTGGAATGAAACTGCGCCTTCAGCCATCTCTATGACCTCAGATGGCGGACCTCCAATCCCGAAAAGGAAAGCCACCCTTCTCATCGTAGATTTTCTTTCCGAGAGCAGTTAGCGCTCTTTCTTCGACACATTTATTTCCATCGGAGCAAGTGTTCAAATATGTCCGGTGGTGGTAAATCTTTTGTCTTCTGAGTCATATTTGCATTTGGGAAACGGCCAAAAGTTATCCAGAACCAAGTGGGACAATTAATCTGGGAAATGAGTTTGGGGTTAGTATGGCTGCAAGCGGCCCAGGGTGTTGAGGTTTGTTTTGTTTTGTTTTGTTTTTTTAGTGTTTTAATTTTAGAAAATCCTCCGTCCTCTGGTTGGGTTCTGAAAATCTGGTCACCGCTAGAGACTGAGATGTTTGTTCAAAGGGTTCTAGAACCCTGGATGAGCCGGGGCACATGGGGAGAAACACGATTCACTCATACACCTCAATTGATGCTGTGTCCATCACCCATTTAGCCCAGCCCGCCTCCCCCCTCCCTCCAGCAACCCTCAGTTTGTTCTCTATGATGAAGAGTCTCTTACGGGTTGCCTCCCTCTCTCTTATTATCTCATTGTTCCGTCCCTTCCCCTATGTTCGTCTGTTGTGTTTCTTATATTCTCTATATTAGTGAAATCATACATTTGTGTTTCTCTGACTGACTTCTTTCGCTGAGCATAATATGCTCTAGCTCCATGCACGTTGTTGCAAATGGCCACATCTCATCCTTTCTCACTGCCAAGTAGTATTCCATTGTCTATATAAACCGTATCTTCTTCATCCATTCATCCGCCGACGGACATTGGGGCCCTTTCCATCCTTTGGCTGTTGTTGCTGGTGCTGCTAGAGACAAGGGGGTGCACGCGCCCCTTCGGATCAGCATTTTTGTATCCTTTGGATAAATCCCTGGTAGCGCAATTTCTGAGTTGTAGGGTAGTTCTATTTTTAATTTTTTCAGGGACCTCCACACTGTTTTCCAGAGCGGCTGCACCAGTTTGCATTCCCACCCGCACGGCAAGAGGGTTCCCCTTTCGCGTCAAATACTTTACAGAGATGCACACTCACCCGCATTATCTTCCCGAGCCCTCCTGCCATCTTGTGAACCATCATCTCCTTTTGCAGAGAAGGAAACTGAGTCTCAGTTGGGCCAAGATTCTGATCCGGACCCACTGACTTTCCCTCGTGCTTCAACGAGGCCACCTTCTCTGGGTTAATCAGGCTGCTTGGGAGCAAAGAGTCAGTGAACCCACTCTCTGGAAAACGAGTTTGTGGTAAGGCTCACCCTGGCCTAAAACTGGGCCCAGAAGCTTCCGGGACCCGAGGCAACTCTGACATCCAGCTACCATGCGTCTAGCACATCAGCCAGTCTCTCGTGGGCGCCCAATCACCCCGGCTCATGGCACCCCTTCTTTCCACAGCTCTGCCCCATTCCCTCTTTCTCAGATGGAATCCAAATCTAAACTCCAAGACAGAGTCTTTCACTTGTACCCCATTCACACCAGGCACCCCGCTCCCATCAAAGATGGCCTCCCCCTGGCTTGTAGCCCGGGGAAAGGAAGCCTCAGCTAAACGGGGATATAGTGCATGGAGAGTTCCATGGCTGGTTAGAAGGCGCGTCTATAACGTGGCAGTGATGATGCTGACGCTGATGACAACGAGGGCGACAATCATCTGTACCATTTACTGAATACAGAACACGCACTTCCCGCCACACCAAGCTTTTTGCACGCGTGTTCTGCGGGGCTTGTAAACTGGGTCTGTGCCCAGTCCTCAAAGAGATAGCAGGACAGGCCATAGTGGCGAATGTGAACAACTTCTCCAGCCTGTCTACCATGTGAAAATGGACAACTCAGCTGTGTGACTTCTGGAGCCATCTCCTGGCCAAAATAACCAAAGGGGAAATCCTAGAGTCTTCACCCATCCCTGACCCAACATAGGAAGCATAAAAATGGAGGCGTCTAGGAGTCCAGCCCCCCCTTCCGGTCCTGTCCCCCTGGGTTGTGGCTTGAGACCAATGGGCAGTCTGGGTCAGTACGCGGCCCTTGGACACTCAAGGCCTTTCCAGCTGTAGCTCGCCCCTCCCCTCCCCCCCGCCCCAAGGAAGAGATGTTTGCAAGAGATGTTCCAGCCTCCTGAGAAAGCAGAGCAGGTCTGAGACGGAACGGCAGGGGTCAGCCACCTATCCCTCCTCCAGGCATCTGATTCCCTCCTGAGATTCATCCAGTTGGGTTTTGAAGGTGGTCCCAGCATCCCTTTTACGGCATGCACAGCACCCCCTTCAGAGGGTCGCTCTTCTGGAAGGTCTCAAATGGTCTGAGGAGTGTCTGGGAAGTGTTTCTCCACCAGGTGTCCACACTCTGCCATCCAAAGTGCACAACTGTATTTGCATCCAAAATAAAGCTCGCCACCCCCCCCCCACACCCCGCATCTCCCACCTGCCTGATAACAAGAATGACCCAGGACACCTGTCAAAACATGCAGAGTCCTAGGCCCCCACTGGACCTACCTATTCAGATGGGGCCGAGGGAATCTGTATTTTTTTTTTTTAGTTTCTATTTTAGTTTTGAGAGAGAGAGTGAGCAGGGGAGGGGCAGAGAGAGAGGGAGACAGAGGTTTCGAAGCAGACTCCGCACTGAGAGCAGCGAGCCCGATGCGGGGCTCGAACTCACGAACCATGAGATCATGACCTGAGCCGAAGTCAGATGCTTAACCGACTGAACCACCCAGGTGCCCCAGGGATCTGTATTTTTATCGCACTTTGAAGGCTTCAGTTGTCGGTCAAGTTTGGGACATGCTACCCTACTCTGAAATCACCAGTTTCTCCCAGTGTCTGTCTGTCTCTCTCTCTCTCTCCATGCAGTCATTTTAAATCCCCTACTGAGATCTGGGTATGAAAGCAGGCTTGGGTACCAGTAAGCAGCATGATCTTTAACAAGTCACTTCTGTTTCCTGGTTCTTACCTTAGTACACTTATCTGGAAAATGGGTGCATTTTACTAGCTGCCTTGATGATACAGCCTGCCATTTGCATTTGGCAGCATGGGCTGTGAAAATTAGCGTCACGGAATTTTCCACAACTTGGGAAGCCCTTTGTGAAGCAATCACTAAATGTCCAGGATTGTCACCAGGGCAAGGGAGGACTAAAGGTTCAAAGTTCCTGCAAACGCCAAGGTAACGTCTGCGACAAGGCTGGCCATAGAGCCTGACGCTTATAACTTGTAGAAGGTGTTACTTTCCTTACCCCGATGGTGTCATGCCAACCCTGTTTGTCAAACAGTGATCGCTGCTGAGGCCTCGCGGCACAAGCAGCTCCTGTGATAATCATCAGATGCGGTCCCCTGGCTGCCATCTTTCACCTCCAGTGGAAACCCTCAGGTTGGGCAGATCTCACCCATGGGATGGAACTTGAGAAGAAGCTGGGGCAATTTTCGCACAATTACTGAAGATCCACATAACTTGAAGTGGTGATCTGCTCCGAGGGAAAGTCCCGTCTTGTTCCACCTATGGATGAACTCTCTTATCTCTAGCTTCTAGAAAGGAACAACATGCATAGCTCTTTTTTTTTTTTTTTTTTTAACGTTTATTTATTTTTGAGAGAGAGAGGGACAGAGCATGAACGGGGGAGGGTCAGAGAGAGAGAAGGAGACACAGAATCCGAAGCAGGCTCCGGGCTCCGAGCTGTCAGCACTGAGCCCGATGCGGGGCTCGAACTCACGGACCGCGAGATCATGACCTGAGCCGAAATCAAGAGTCAGACACTTAACCGACCCAGCCACCCAGGCGAACCCATGCATAGCTTTTTCTGTTTTGTTTTGTTTTGTTTTGTTTTCTTAATTTAAATTCAAGTTAGTTAACAGACAGACTAGTCTTGGCTTCAGGAGCAGAACCCAATGATTCATCACTTACATATAACGCCCGGTGCTCATCCCAAAAAGTGCCTTCCTTAATGCCCGTCACCCATTTAGCCCATCACCCCACCCACCTCCCCTCCAGCAACCCTCTGTTTATACTTGGTGTTTAACAGTCTCTTACGGGCTGCCTATCTCTCTGTTTTTATCTTTATTTTTCCTTCCCTTCCCCTATGTTCATCTGTTGTGTTTCTCAAATTCCACATATGAGTGAAATTATATGATACCCGTCTTTCTCTGACTGACTTATTTTGCTTAGCATAATACCCTCTAGTTCCATCCATGTTGTTGCAAATGGCAACATTTCATTCTTTATCATCTCTAAGTAATATTCCATTGTGTGTGTTTATACCATATATATATGTATATATATATATATATATATATATATATATATACACATATATATATTATATACCACATCCTTGTCCATTCATCCATGGACATTTGGGCTCTTTCCATACTTTGGCTATTGTTGATAAGGCTGCTATAAACATTGGGGGGCATGTGCCCCTTTGAATCAGCATTTTTGTATCCTCTGGACATATTCCTAGTAGTGCGTTTGCTGGGTCGTAGGGTAGTTCTATTTTTAATTTTTTGAGGAACCTCCATACTGTGTTCCAGAGTGGCTGCACCAGTTGGCATTCCCACCAGCAGCGCACAAGGGTTCCGCTTTCTCCTGTCATCCTCGCCAACGTCTGCTGTTGCCTGAGGGGTAACGTTAGCCATTCCGACAGGTGTGAGGTGGTATCTCATTGTGGTTTTGATTTGCGTTTCCGTGATGAGGAGTGACGCGGAGCAACTTTTCATGTGTCTGTCGGCCATCTGGATGTCTTCTTTGGAGAAGCGTCTATTTGTGTCTTCTGCCCGTTTCGTCACGGGATGATTTGATTTGGGGTGCTGAGTTTGGGAAGTTCTTTATAGATTTTGGACACGAACCCTTCACTGTTTAAGTACCTCCAACAGAGTCATGGGATCATTTGTCTAGACAATTCGACACTGATGTTTCTGTTGTCGTAAGAACCCTTGCAATGAGGACCCTGTTGGCGGCTGGTGATGTTTTTTGAGCAAACACGCGCGAGAATGTGGATAAAAGCCAACCAAACATCAAAGAACTCATCGGGGAAGTTAGGCCTCGTGTACTCAGATTTCCCGAGAGGCTTCAAAAGTGGAAGCACCTCCAGATTTTGGTCTCAGTTGCTGTCATGTCCACAATGAACAAACGCTTTTCCTTTAGCACCAGTGTGTAATCTGGGTGTAACGTATCTTGTGTATCGTGTTAATAGATTATATTCGGTGCCATATTAATCATTTATTAATTAATATTAGTTCACATGGTGTAAATTATTACTATAATATAAATATTTTGCAGAATATCTAATATTTTATATGCATGTATATATACAAATACACGTGTGTGTACATATATATACATACATATGAGATGTAGTTCAAGGAATTGGCTTATGCAATGATGGGGGGCTGAGTCCGACACGGGGCTCGATCCCACAAACTGTGAGATCATGACCTGAGCCGAAATCAAGAGTCAGACACTTAACCGACCGAGCCACCCAGGCGAACCCATGCATAGCTTTTTCTGTTTTGTTTTGTTTTGTTTTTCTTAATTTAAATTCAAGTTAGTGAACAGACAGACTAGTCTTGGCTTCAGGAGCAGAACCCAATGATGGGGGGCTGGCGAATCCCAGATCCACAGGGCAGAATTTCTTCCTCCCCGGGGAAATCTTAGTTTTGCTCTTAAGGCCTTTCAGCTGGTTAGATGGGGCCCACCCACTCTATGGAGGATAATCCCTTCTCCTTTAAGTCAGCTGGCCGTAGATGGTAACCACATCTCCAAAATCTCTTCACGGCGACACCTAGATCAGCGTTTGGTTGAAAACCGGGCTCCATAGCCCAGCCAAGTTGACACGTAAAACGCCATCATGGTGACATACCCTTTAGATTGTATTGGCCGATGTACAGACTGTTAGGGATTGCGGAGGAGACGTGTGACCATCGCTGTCAGTACCACCCAGCACAGATGGCCCCTGGTAAGTGGCCGTGTGGCAGAGCAGAAGCCCAGTCACTAGCAGCACAGCATGAAGACTTTGACCGGCTGCCCGGGTGCCCCGGGAGATGGTATGAGGCAGGAAATGCAAAGATAAGGAATCCAGGCGCGCTTGTGAGGGGCGGGGCAACAGAAGACCAGGCTTTGCGTTTCCTTTAACCTCTCACTGGCAGGTGCTGCGTTAGCCCTGTTGAGAAGGGAGTGGTGGCTTAGAAATTCCAAAGCAGTGGGCGATCCCCGAAGAGGGTGCCTTTGGCCTGGGGATGAGTCATGGTTTTACTGAAAATGCTTCGTTTCCCAATGCTGTTCGCCGTGAGCCGAGATAATCGCGGGCTTGCACTTGGCCAGAATACACCACAGACGGAACTAGTTGGAGCTCCACTCTGCGGGTGGGACCCCGAGAAGCAGCCGCCTCCACCATAAAGGGAGTTGGGGTACGAGATGGCTTCAGAGCCTTTTCTGGCCATTGTTCTAGAGGCGGGGGGCGGGGGGGGGGGTGTGCTCAGAACCTTCTCGGCAAATGTATCAGTTATGTATTGCTGTGTAACAAACCCTAGTGGCCTCAAACAACGACAACCATCGATTTTGTCCAAAAACTTGCAACTTGGGCAGGGCTTAGAGGAGCGAGCTCACCCAGCTCCACGTGGCATCCCCTGGGGTGGCTCAATACAGCCACCAGGAGCCATTTCCAAGATGGCTCAGTCACGCGGTGGCACGTTGGGGCTGGTGTCAGCGAGGCACTCCACTGAGGGCTGCTTCCTCTCCCTGCGGCCAGGATTTTCTTACGGCATGGTAGCTGGGTGCGAGAAGACAGCCAAGGAGAAGCTGAATCACCTTTCATGGCCAAGGCTCGGCAGTCATGTGTCATCACTCCCCTAAGCATGCCAGTCACTAAAAGTGAGTCACCCAGGCCAGTCCATGTTCCAGGGGAGGGGAATTAGACTCCACCCCTTGAGGGGAGGAGAGTCGAAGAGTTTGCGAACATGTTTTAAAATGACCACAGCTGGCGTGCCTGTGTGGCTCAGGCCATTAAGCACCTGACTCAATTTCAGCACGTGTCCAGGGTCCCGGGGTTGTGGGATCAAGCCCCGTGTCAGGCTCTGTGCTAAGCATGGAGCCTGCTTGAGATTCCCCCCCACCTCTGTCTCTCTCTCTCTCCTGCCCCTCTCCTCCATTTGCCCCCCCCAACTCTCTCTCTTTCTAAAATTAAAAAAAAAAAAAAACCTCAGCAAATGGCATCCACCCTCACGTTGGGTGTTATCTCCAACATGTCCCTTTTTCTTGCCCCTCCTCCCCCATCCAGCCAATCGCCCAGACTGATGGATTCTACTGCTGACGAATATCTTCAAATCAAAGCTTTTCATCCTCCCCTCTCACACCTGGACCACTGCATCTTCCTGATTTCCCTGCGTCCACTCTTTCTTCCTGTGACACTTGGGATTAAGTTCAGTCGCATATGACAAGAAGTTCAAATCACAGTGGCTTACACAAGATCAAAATATATTTCCCTTTTACATAAAAGAAACAGATCCAGGGGCGCCTGGGTGGCTCAGTCAGTTAAGCGACCGACTTCGGCCCAGGTCATGATCTCGCGGTCCGTGAGTGCGTGGGGCTCTGTGCTGACAGCTTGGAGCCTAGAGCCTGTTTCGGATTCTGTGTCTCCCTCTCTCTCTGCCCCTCCCCTGCTCATGCTCTGTTTCTCTCTCTCTCCCTCTCTCTCTCTCTCAAAAATAAATACACATTAAAATTTTTTTTTAAAAAAAAGAAAAGAAACTGACACCTGAATGTCCAGGGATGATACAGTGACTCTATGATTCTCGAGGACCCAGGCTATTTTCATTTTGCTGCTCTACAACACTCAGCATGCCCTGGTCCAAAATGGCTGCCTAATCACCAGCCATCGCTTCCGCATTCCGGGGTGGGGTGGGGGGGGCGGGGAAAGAATGAAGAAGGATACACCCTGTCCCTTTAAGGGTCCTTCCCAGAACTTTCTCCATATATTTCATTGACCAGGACCCAGTCACATCACCACACCTAGCTGCAAAAGAAGCTGAGAGAATGCAATCTTTAGGCAGCCATATGCCTCACTAGCATCCAAGAGCCCATAACTAGAAGACACAGTTCTCTGAATCTATCCACACTGCACCCAGAATCATTTTCCTCAAGTGCGTATGTGAGTATATCACTTCCCTGCTCAAGGCCTTCAGTGGTTCCCAGCCCTTCGGGATAAAATTAACATTCCTTAAAATGACCCCAATGTTCCTGCCATCTGGCCTCCTCTCTTCCCACTGTCACTAGCGTATTCTCTCTCATCTCAAGGTTTATTCAAGGTGTTCTGTCTGCAAAGAATCCTCTCCCACCCTCTCTGTGGGGTCCCTCTACCCATGCTTCCGGCCTCAGCCGAGACGTCCCAGTCCTCCAAGATTTGATGAGCCGATAGATGTGTTTTCGTTTCTTTTAGAATCGCACAGAAAAACTGAGCTTTTGGGTTCAAGAAAATGTTCGCGTTTCTCAATATTCATACTACATGCCTCCCTCGGCTCTTGCAAGGCATAAATAAAAGAAGCCACTACCTGTGAGGGGCTTAGAACGGCTCCTGTTGTACAGGAAGCGCTCAATAATTATCATCTATTATTATTGGCCAAATATAATATGGCCTTATATAATATAGCCATATATAATTGGCCATATATAATATGGCCAAATCGTGTCCTACCTCTTCCAGAGGTATTTTCCCGGGCATTGGGCTCACAGAAGAGAAGAGATTACTTATCTCCTCCTGTCCCCAATGATTATCTGTAAAGGTGGAATTTCAGGCTGCCCGGGACAGAGATCAGAAGCAAAGAGATGTTCTTGTAGCTTCAAATCATCTGTGGACTCCACCTGGGTAGCTTATGGGGACAGAAGTGGGGCAGGACCTATTCAGGGGAAATGGTGCGGATCTAACAGATCAGGTCCTGTCTTAGCTCGGGCTACTGTAACAGAGTAGCATAGACTAGGGGGGGTTAAACAACGGAAGGTTATTTCTCACACTTCTGGAGGCTCGGAAGTTCCAGGTCAAGGTGCCGGTCCATCGGCTCCTAGGGAACGCTCTCTCTTCGTGTGATGCTCCCGTGTCTCTTCTTTTTTTGAGAGAGAGTGAGAGAGGCAGAGAGAGAGAGAGAGAGAGAGAGAGAGAGAGAGAGAGAGAATCTTAAGCGGGCTCCACGCCCAATGCAGAGCCCAAATCAGGGCTCAATCTCACGACCATGAGATCATGAGCTGAGCCGAAATCAAGAGTCGAAAATCAAGACTGAGCCTCCCAGGTGCCCCAACGTGTCTCTTCTTATCTAATCCCTTTATGAAGGCTCCACCCTCGTGGCCTAGTTACTTCCCAAAGGCCCCACCGTCTGATACCATCCCGCTGGGGATGAAGGTTTCAACATATGAATTTGGGGGGGGGGGGGGGCAGGGGGACAAACATGCAGTCCCTACCCGGTTCAAATCCTGAATCCAACCCTTGCCCACACTCTGAAGACTTCCAATTCCTCGGTTGCAAAACAAGATGCATAATGACACCTACCTCGTGGGTGCCTGGGAGCATGAAATGAACTACTACATGGGGAATACCCAGCCCACTGCCTGGCAGGTGGTGGGTTAGTCCCCACTCCTCCCATCTATGAACATTCCCGAAGGATGGAACACACAGGAACTGGACCCTCACAGACTCAGAGGTGCAAAAATGGAATGGTCTTTAATCTGCTCTCTCTGAGCTCAGCTCCCGCGCTGTCACCCCTCTGGGGAGTAAGCCGGGGCATCTGAACACCGTCAGACGACCCCAGTCACATTCCATCATGCCCAGTCACTTCAGAATTTGGACCAGCCCCCTCCCTCCCTGGGGAGTCCGAGGGCTCACTGGGTAGTTCAACATGGTACCATGGTACTATCCATGGCAGTTCAACAACCCTCCGCACTGGCTTCTACCAGTCAGTTCTGGTCATCGTCAGGGGGCAGAGGCATGCTGTGCCCTCGGCCGTGGTCTAGCCATGTGGGAATGTGACCAACTGTCTCGGGTTCCCAGTTTTAGCTCTGAAAGCTCCATGTCCCAGGAAACTCTCAGTCCCAAGCAAACAGGGATGGTTGAGTCTATCTGTGCCCCCTTCAACCTCCAAGACGCTCAAGGCATCTCAAGGCTCCCAGTGATCCTTCCATCCTCCTGGGTTCTGGTTGTGGAGATGGCGGGCTCCAGGCTGCCACCCCGGCCCCGTGCTAGGATGTCCGGGGGCTCTGGAGAACCCCCCCCCCCCACCTCGCCACCTACCCCAACGGCTCACTCAGCCAGAGCCTCCGCTAGGCGGGCAGCCCGGAAACACGGTCTACAGACACCTGTGGGACACTTTTGGCCCTGGACCTTTCAGGCTTTGGTTTGCAATCTTCAAAGCCAGGCTCTTAGAGCTTGAAAATCCTGTTCTCAGCCACAAAGCCTGACTCCTGTTCCTGCTGCTATCATTGGCTATCACCCCTATCCTCTGTGCTGGGAGTTTAAACTTCTTTCATGCAATAAAAGCCGATAGCGTTTACTGAGTGCTTACCGCTGGCCAGACGCTCTTCGAGTATTTTACACCTATTGGTTTTTTTCATCCTCATGATCTCTTATTACTGGCACCCTCGCTTTAGACTTTAATCCAAAGTACAGAGAGACGAAGTAACTCGTCCAACGTCACACAGCTAGCCGGTAGGTGTGGGGCTGGGGCTGAATTGTGGCCAGCTGGGCCCCAGGCCCCTATTTTTAACTCGCTTTTATCAGTCGGTTGGGTTCATTCTCTTGGTTCAGCGTGAAGAGAAAATGGCGGCAGGGTGGAAGGTCACGGAAGGTAAGCATAGGTCCGGACCTCCCAATTTGATCCCAAGAAGATGCTCACGTGTAACACCACAATCGTGGTAGGCGTCACGAGACGGTGGAAGGAATCGAAAAGGTCAGTGAGGGCCGCTCTGGTTAATTCGGTGTGAGATTGGCTCTCCGTGGAGGGGCACAGTGGGGGTGTGACGGTGGCCAAATGCAGGATCTCTAACACGTTCACTGCCTGCTGGGCTGTGCCACCTGCCCAGCGCCTGCTTACCCTGCCCCTAGGACAGCTCATCCTTTCTCCCTGGCCCTCGGGGTCTCCCCCCCAGGCCCCCCCCCCAGCCCGAGCCCGTGCAGCCCCTTACTCTCTCCATCCTCCAAATCTAGTGTCTCCTCCCACCATCAGGGCCTGCCTGTGTCCCGTCCTGACGGCTCCCCACAAGACCTCAGCAGCCTTTCCCCCTCCTGGGGTCTCTCCCACCCACCTCCCACAGGGCCTGCCCAGTCCCTTCCTGCGCTGCCCGTCACAGCGACTCCTGGACCGTGTGGTCCGACGCTACGCCGAGGTGGCCGATGCTGGCAGCATCTTCATGGACCACTTCACGGACCGCGACAAGCTACGTCTGCTCTACACGCTGGCTGTCAACGCGCATCCCATCCTCCTGCAGGTACGCGGGGACTCCCCCCCCCCCACCCTGGGGAGGGGGTTCAGGTCGGGCTCCAAGGGGGCCAGCCCCGGGCTTAGCTCTCTTCCCCTTTACAGCAAGCCTTGGGGCCACACCTCCTGGAGATGAGCCCCGCAGCGATGCTTAGAAAGGACAAAACCGTGGAAGTACCCTAGATGTCTACCAATAGGGGAATGGGCAAGTAAATGAGGGTGCACTTGAACTTGGGGATACACTGATCAGTAAGGCAGTCATGGTGGCTCCCCGTTTTCTTGTAGTTTCCAATCCAGTGCTGGAGGCAGCCACCGAGCAAGTCAACAAGCATCCACAGAACATGGGGAGCCCAGTCGCACCCATTTCCCCCAAATGCCAAGAATCAGGATGCTCACACCATGGGCACAAAGGAAACTAGGAAGTGAGGGGAAGGAGCGGGAAAAGGAGGAGGGCTACAGAGAGGAGGAGGGAGAAAGAGGAAGGAGGGGGACAGAAAAGACATGGAAGGGCACCTGGGTGGCTCAGTCGGTTAAGCATCCGACTCTTGACTCTTGATTTCGGCTCAGGTCATGATCTCGTGGGTTGTGAGTTCGAGCCCTGCTGTCGGGCTCTGCACTGACAGTGTGGAGCCTGCTTGCGATTCTCTGTCTCCCCCTGCCTCTGCCCCTTTCCCGCTCATGCTCTGTCTCTCTCTTTCAAAATACATAAATGAACATGAAAAAGCAATTAAAAAAACAAAAGAACGAAAAGAGAAGGAAAGGGAGAAGGTACAAGTGGAGGAAGAAGACGCCCCAGCAAAGACACTTGATATTTATGATCACAATTAATTCTATAATTATTAATTTCATCATGTTAATGTAACTTTAAGTATAATCATATGCTGTTGTTAATTGTGCATAATTAATAATTATTGTTATATTAATTAGATTGCATATTCTATCATATATTAGTAACTGATATATTAATATATTTCTCATCTATAATTATTTGATATATAATTATTTATTATATATCATATATTAATATATATTAATCATTATGCATAATATAATTTGTAAAATATAATAATAGAATATAAAATTAATCATTATGCATAATATAATTTATAAAATATAATAATAGACTATAATATAAAATTAATCATCATGTGTAATATAATTTGTAAAATATAATAATAGACTATAATATAAAATTAATCATCGTGTGTAATATAATTTGTAAAATATAATAATAGACTATAATATAAAATTAATCATTATGTGTAATATAATTTGTAAAATATAATAGAATATAATATAAAATATATAAAATGAGTTATAATTCTATGATAGCATATATAATAATATATTAATAATCATATGATTTGCTATATAACCATTAATATATTAATGTATAAGTTACTGTGTCGTGAATGTATATTTATTAATACATACATGATTACTATTTTGAAATATAATGAGCTACTCTCACTTCTTGAGCACCTGCCAGGTACTGGATATTGTATTGAATGCTTTACATCACGACCACTCGACAACTGCACGGAAATATTATCATTGTCCCCCTTTCCAGATGAGGTGGGTGGGGCTCCGAGATATGAGGTGACCTGACCACAAGTCACTTAGCTAAGGTCAGCAATGGGACCCAAACCCAGAGCCATCTGGACCCAAATCCAGTGCTGGGTCCGGACTCTTTCCGCTAAAACCTGCCTAGTGACCCCCGAGGGTCTTCTTTCCCGTTGTCCCAACCTCAGTGGTGGCAGCCAACTCCCAAGAGGCCTGGGCTGGGACCCTCCATGCACGCAGGGCTGGGGGAGGGGAGGGCAAGACCTCCCTCTACGGCAATAGTGGGAGAGCCTCACAACATGCGGATGGGTTAAAAGGGGCAGAAGGCCACAGAAAATCATCAGAGAGGGGAATCAGTTCTTTTTCTTAAAGAAGGAAAATAAGAAACAAAAAGTGGTATTTATCCTTTCTGCCGTTTCCCCCTGGTTTAAAGAAATACCATTCTAGGGGCGCCTGGGTGGCTCGTTTAAGCATCCGCCTCTTGATTTCGGCTCAGGTCACAATCTCACGGGTTCGTGGGATCGAGCTTCACATCGGGCTCTGTGCTGACAGTGCGGAGCCTGCTTGGAACTCTCTCTCTCTCCCTCGCACTCTTCCCGGCTCATACTCTCTCTCTCAAAATAAATAAAAAGGAAGGAAGGAAGGAAGGAAGGAAGGAAGGAAGGAAGGAACTATTCTAGATACAGCTGCTTCAATAAATAGTCAAGAAAAGACCAGCCAGGATTCCCGCCTCCCTCTGTCATTTCCCAAATCCACACAAGTGGTGCTCTTGTGAGGACACAAAGGACATCCGCTGGGGGCTGTATGCTTCCCTAGATCAGTGTCAGGCTGTTGGAAGGTTCCAGTTTTGGGAGTGGGGGGGCATTTGTGATTAGGTAGTTACCCAAACCAGGCAGATTCACCCAGAGTCAGTGCCATGGTTCCCAAAACTTGTGCCACCAGGGGCCACTTTCATGATTTTGGCTCTATCCCAGAACCTGGTGCCTGTGCTGTCATTTTAAAAAATATTTTTCTCTGGGGCCCCTGGGTGGCTCCGTTGGGTAAGCATCCCACTCTTGCTTTCGGCTCAGGTCATGATCTCACGGTTCGTGAGTTCAAGCCCCGAGTCGGCTCTGCGTTGGCAGGGAGGAGCCTGCTTGGGATTCTCTCTCTCTCTCTCTCTCTCTCTCTCTCTCTCTCTTTCTCTCTGCCCCTCTCCACTCTCTCTCTTTCTCTCTCTCTCTCAATAAATAAACATTTTAAAAATATTTCTCTTTAAATAAGCCTCTTTTTTTTTTTTTTTTAAGCCCATGGCCTCTTCCTAGGCACTGGTATCTGTGAAATCCCAAATACTGGTCATATTTTCTCGACTCTTCAACTCTTAAAAAAAAAGGGGGGGGGGGTTGAGGGCCCCGTGGCGGACACGTTTGGAGACGGAGGGTGCCCGGTAAGGCTGATCCCTCCGGGTGCTGCCGGTGAGAGGCAGGGGAACAGGTGTCCCGGCAAGTTTTTCTCTCTCATCCTCTAATGCGTCCTCCTTCCCGCTTCCAGATCTTCCCCGGCGCTGAGGGCTGGCCGCTGCCCAAGTACCTGGGCTCCTGCGGCAGATTCCTGGTCAGCACCAGCACCAGCCCTCTGCGGGAATTCTACGGCGCGGCCCCGGACCAGGCGGCCGACCTGGCCTACCAGCTCCTCGGGGTCCTGGAGTCCCTGAGGAGCAACGATCTGAACTACTTTTTCTACTTCACCCACGTCGATGCGGGCACGTTTGGCATCTTTAACAACGGGCATCTGTTCATCCGGGATGCCAGCGCCTTGGGCGTCATCGACAAGCAGGAAGGTACCCAGCGTGGGCCCGGCTGAGCAGCTGTCAGAGGGGAAGTCAGGGTGACAGGAGGCAGGGAGGGGTGACTGAGTGGGGAGGGGAAGGTCGCACCCCCAGGTCTTTCCAGTCTCTGGGTGTCACAGTGAGAGCAGCCCACGGTCGGCGGGGGCGGCGGGGGGGGTGTCAGCTGTCACGTAAAATGTCCTTCTCCCCCGTTTGAGTCTGTGCTCCGACTCTATCTCTAAAGGGGAACTGGACCTTGGCCATGGAGGCATTTTGCATCGTGGCCCGGCCCCGACTGCACCCTCAGGGCGCTGCTGTTGACCCAATTCGGTCTGGGCACACTGGGACTCGCCCTGCCCCCTCTTCGCACACACACCACCACCGGATCCATTTTCTCAGAGCCTTGCGCATCAGATGCTTCTAGCCCTTATCTGAAACTTACATATCTGGCTGATTCACTGGTACACGTTGCCATCCATTTCCGCACTTTCGCTTTGTAAAAATGTTCAGACTAAAAACCACGGCATCAATTGAGGTGTATGAGTGAATCATGTTTCTCCCCATGTGCCCCGGCTCATCCAGGGTTCTAGAACTCTTGGAACATCCCAGTTTCTAGCTGTGACCGGATTTTCCGAACCCAATCAGAGGACAGAGGATTTTCTTCTCTGATCTCCGATTTTGCTTACACGAGAAGGCCTACGAAGACAGGCCGGTTAAGCCACACTTGCTTCCTGATTTGCCTTTATTAAGAAGAATCAAGTCAGTGGGCGCCGGGGTGGCTCAGGCAGTTGTATGTCTGACTTCCGCTCAGGTGGCGATCTCAAGGTTCATGAGCGCGAGCCCCGCGTCGGGCTCTGTGTTGACCGCTCAGAGCCTGGAGCCTGCTTCGGATTCTGTCTCCCTCTCTCTCTCTGCCCCTTCCCCACTTGTGCTCTCTCTCTCTCTCTCTCCAGAATAATAAATATATAAACATTAAAAAAAAAAAAAAATCAAGTTAGAAGAAATGAGTCTGGTTCCATAATACTGGGGATACGAAAACTATTGCGCCTGTCGGTCGCACTGAATGCATATTCTGAATCACCTGTTGTTTCTCCCAACTCTGGACTCAAAAAGAACCAGTGGATCCGGTTCCAGCGATTTCTGGGGCTCGCCCATTGAGTCATTATAATGGGAGCATCGCAGTGCGGATGCGAGCCCTCTGATTCGAACCCAGCCTGTGGCAGGGACAAGCGCACGCTCCGTGCCCAGGCTTCATCCTACCGCAGCACAGTGAGCCCGTCCCACTGTTGTTCCCAGCCGGGACCATTGTGTCCCCGACGCTCTGCATCTGGTGACTGGACACGCCGGGGCGCTGGCCGCACCATTCACCCCGCAAGTCTAACCAGTGGCGCCCCCCGCCGGTTGCAGGGCGTCTAACATCTCCCATCTCTCTTCCAGGCAGCCAGGCGGCCGCCAGGGCAGAAGAGAGTCCAGACATCTTCAGCTGCCTGGTTTCCGGCTGCCGGGCCCCGCTGCCCTCCTGCGACGCCGTCCCCGAGAAGCAAAGCCTGGTGCTGGTGTGTCGGCGGGTGCTGCCTCAGCTTCTCCAGGGCAAGTTCCCCTCCCCCGTGCAGGACGAGATAGACGCCGCCCTTGCTCGATGTGGGGAGGATGCCAGCCCAGACCCCGAAGTCCTCGGAGCCGCCAGCCGCCTGAAGGACCTCTTGAGGCCCCTGAGAACCTGTGACCCCAGATTCGCCTACCGCTACCCGGATTGCAAGTATAATGAGAAGTTCTGAGGGGCCCGGGGCCTTTGGTGGCCCGGCGGGGACCACATCCTTGGCTCCTCCCCTCCCCCCCTCCAGTCGCGTGGCTGCAGGGTGCAAAGAGGCGGCTGTGTCCCCAGACATTAGGAGAAATGCACGTTCATTTCCCAGGACCCGAGGAACCTGCTGACAGCCAGAGGGGGCTTGTGTCACACGACGTGATTGTCCCAGGGCCAGGCGGTGGCAGACTCGGGTGTGGACACTCCCTGGACCTCTCGGAGCCTCAGTGTCCCCTGTTCTCCATCAGACTCACGAGTTCGTGAAAGAAGACAGGGGGATGTGAAGGGTCACAGACACCTGCCGGTGGTTACAGAATGTTCCAGAAGTGTGCGCGGGCAGGGCAAATGAGACAGAGCCGTGGGGGTGGGGGCCGTTGGGAGGGAAGGCAGGGGGAGGGGGAGGCCCTCTGGCCAAGACCCTGTTAGACTCCAACCAGAGGGGCCCCCTGCCTGCTCTCTGTGTGCTCCCACTGGCCCTCCTGCCGTGCTCCCCACACTGCCACGGGTCGGGGGGAGGAGACCCATGGACAGGGCCACACTCCGGGTGAGCCAAGGGTGAGAAGCGATGACGGGTGGGCTGGGGGGGGGGGGGGGGGGGAGCGATGTGTCGGTCCAGGAGCTCCGAGAAGCAGGTGTCAGGACAGGGGTGAGAGGGGCGAGAATCGGATTCAAAAAGATGCCCGCGTGGAAGGCAAGAAGGAGCAACTCAAGTCTGAGCCCAAGTGAGGGAGAGACGGTCAGCTGCACAATCTAAAGGAAGGTTCGGCAGGGCTGCTGGGGTTTCCTGGAGGACAAGCCAGCCGTCAGAGGAGCCCCGAGTCTCCCCAGGCCAGACGGCCCTTATATCCCGGCTGCCCTCGGTCGCTGGCAGGAAAACAGCCTGCCGCGAGCGTGGCCTTGGCCTAACCGCCAAGATGGATTTCTCCCTGGAGCGGGAGGTCTGTGAGGACACCGCAGCCACTGCCAGGGCCCCAGGCCAGCTCTGTCATCACCAACAGCCTCCAGTGCAGGAGGCTAAGGAGTCTGAGAATGTGCATTCCAACTTGACCTTACAGGTCATTATAAAAATTTTGGTGGTGGTGGGGGGCGCCTGAGTGGCTCAGTCCATTAAGCGTCTGACTCTTGACTTCGGCTCAGGTCATGATCTCACAGTACGTGAGATCGAGCCCCGCGTCGGGGAATGTGCTGACAGCACAGAGCCTGCTTGGGATTCTCTGTTTCCCTCTCCCTCTGTGCCCCTCCCCTTGCTCGCGTGCTCTCTCTCTCTCTCTCCCAAAAATAAACATTTAAAAAATAGTTTTTCAAGGTCAGCCAACAAAACATACTCTATTCGACAGTTTGTCAGTTTGCTTCATACCTTTGAGATATTTAGCCACATACTATGTGGGCCCCTGTGTGTAGTCTTGCCCGGCACCTCAAACCTCAGTGGGGGGCTCTTTGGACCTTTGTCCAGCCTCCCTGTCAGCCCTCTCCTCTCAGGGACCTCCCGGTCGGCCTCCTCTTTCTTCCCTCTGAATCACCACCTTTAGGTCAGAATGCCTGACTTAACAGGCTTCACACGGCAGACGGGGAAACTGAGGCCCAAGGAGGAAGAGCGACTCGCTGAGATAGTTCCAGAACTCCTGCTACCAGTCCACGCCCCTCCTACCTTCCCCGTCACCTGCTGATTTTCACCCTGTCCTAACCACATTGGGTCCCTTCACTCACATTCAAAGATGGGCCAAGAAAAGTCGTATTTGTGGTCCACCAGATTGGTTGTCTTTGGGGTTTGCCCTTCGACTGTTCCAGGCACTACCCCACCCCCCATCCCCAGGGCAATGACAATAGTGAGGATGACGGGCCAAGCTTCTGGAAGGGCAGGGTTGGGCTGCCTGAGAGTCTTTGAGACCATTGCCCTCTGGCTTGGTCTGGAAGGGCAAGGATTGACCACCTTTCCCAACACCTTGCTTTCGACCCAGCGAAACTGATTCTAGACTTCTGGCCTTCAGCACTACGAGACGATACATTTCTAGCAGCTGAAAGCCACCCATTTTGTAGTAATTGGTTCTAGCGGCCACAGGAAACTGACACGCACCCCACACTCTGTCTTAGCGTCTGCTCCTCAAGAACCTGACCTGCAGTATTCCCCAACGCCAGTCTATAGTGACAGGTTCCAACGCCGGACCTGCCCACTGTATGCACCTGTACCCAGGGCTGAGGTTCAGATGGTTCCAGATCTGTGTCCCAGCCTGCCATCCAGCTGGGAGCTCCCTCAGCATGGCGGTGACATGGGGTCCTTTTGTGTTCCCCACGGCAACCGGGCTGGGCACAGAGCGGGTGCTTGGAAAATGCTCTTGCTGAGGACAACGACTGCATTCTCCAGCCCTTCTGGCTTGGTGTTTGTCACAGACCGTGTGCTCTAGACGAAATGTTTGTGTCGCCCCAGAATTCCTACGTTGAAATCCTACCCCCCCGTGTGATGCTGCTTGGTACTGGGCCTTTGGGAGGTGGTTAGCTCCTGAGGGTGGGACCCTCGTGGGTGGGATTAGTCCCCTTGTAAAGGAGACCCCAGAGAGCCCCCTTGTCTCTTGTGCCAAATGAGGACGCAGTGAGAAGATGGCCGCCCACGAACCAGAGAGTGGACCCTCACCAGACACCAGATCTGCCGGCGCCTTGATCTCAGACTTCCCAGCCTCCAGAACTGTGAGAACTGTGAGAACCGACTCTCGATTGCTCACAAGCCACCACCCCGCCCCCCCCCCCAGGTCTGTGGTGTTTGGTTACAGCAGCCCGAACAGACTACGACATTATGCTGGCCATAGACAGGACAGAGGGGCTTCCTTGAGAACGGCTCTTTCCCCTCGACGGCCGGGAGACGGGTTGAGTCAGCACTCAGGAGACTTGGGTCACAAAGATTATCATTGTGGTACATTCTCAGTCCTCGGGAATCCTACTGGAGGCCTCAGAGTGTATTGCTGAGTTTTGCTAGCCACCGCCATTTTATAGCAGGACCAGCTACATAATCTGGGGAGGGGGGGGCTAGTAGAAAACGAAACAGTGGGGCCTCCCGGTATTGAGATTTGCGAGACCACAGAACATTAAATTAAGTGCAAGCCCTGTGAGACTGTACAGTTTGCATGGCCCGTGAAGCTGGTCCTGGGTGCTTGAGAATACTAATTGTTAACCTTGGTGTAGAGGGCTCCTGGGATTCACTGGGGTCTCACTTGACCTCCACAACCAAGGGGACTAGGTGTGGGATCAGAGGTGATATACAAAACACTTCATCACCACCATGGCCAAGGAACTGATCTACGAGAAAGGACTCCACTGGCTGCAGCTATGAGGTGGGCTGTTCAAAGGAGAAAACTAGTTCAGGCAATTCACTCAGAGTGACAGTTTTTAGGTCCCTCGCCTTCCAGACCTCTCCTGTAACATCTGACTTCCACCCGTAAGTGATTCCGTGACCCTGACCATTTCCTCTAGGGTTCAACATAAATATTTTGTTGGATTCGTGCTCTTTCTGGAAAGATCTACAGCCCTGGAATCAGACAGACCTGGTTTCAAACAATGATTCTGCTGGTTCCTATGTGACCTGGGTCAAGTTGCTTAACCTCTCTGAGTCTCCATAAAATGGCGGGGGCGGAGTCCAGGGGGATGGGGGGTGGAGATCTACCTTCTCGGGGTTGCTGTCTTATTTCAATAAGACAGTGTGTCTCGAGAGCCTGGCACATACAGGCATTCTGTGTTTGCCAACGTAGGGCACGAACAGAGGGTCTCTCAGCCAAAAGGGCCACAAAATAAATAATGCTAGCAACATATCATAACCCAGAAATGACCTCCATTCTTACATGACTATACTGATCTAAATAAATACGCGAATAAGTAAATAAACGGGGAAGGCGAGGGCTCTTCCTTACAGAATTCCAACTCATGAATGTAGAAGAAAGGGTGGGAGTGGAAAATGACCACTTGGCCAACACCACACCAATAATTGTTGCAGGCAATGGGTGGCTCAGTCGCTTAAGCGTCGGACTCTTGACTTTGGCTCAGGTCATGATCTCACAGTGGTGAGATCGAGCCCCGCACAGGGCTCCGTGCTGACACTGCGGAGCCTGCTTGGGATTCTCTCTCTTCTCTGTCTCTCTCTCTCTCTCTCTCTCTCACTCTCTCTGCCCCTCCCCTGCTCGCTCGCTCTCTCTCTGTCAAAACAAATAAATAGACTTAAAAAAGTAATAATAATAGTTGTAGGCAAGAATCCCCAGTGGGGGCTAAAACTAGTAGATGAAAGTATGAGAAACAGGGCCTTTGCATCATCTCAAAGTTATCTTGCCACCAACATACTCATTAAGCGTGAAAGGAAAAATAGGAACTTGATGGTGAAAAAACCTGGCAGATGTGACCTTAGCCAGGTGAGCAGGGTCAACATTAGGAGTGATGAGTCACATAGACATCGTGTGCTCCCCACCATGATGCCCCGTGAAGGGCATAGCATCACTTCCGTGGTATTCTTGCCCCAAATGCAAAACCTCAATCGAATTCATGAGATAACATCTACCAAGTTGAGGGACGTCCTACGATTGGCCATGAAAGGCAAGGAAGGACTAGAGAATTGTCACAGATTGGGGGGTGGGGGTGGGGAGGGGGAAACTAGCGGGACCTGAGAACTACATGCAACGTGGGATCCTCGTCTGGATCCTGACCCAGAAGAAGGACATCGGTGGTGTCAATGGCCACCAGCCAAGACTTACCAGGAACCCACCCACAAGTTGAAAAAGTAGGGTCTATTGCTCCTTGGAACAAGGAGAAAATGCACCCCAAGGAGCAACATAAGGTGTCCCAATAAGAGGGGGTCAGAAAGGACTTCTTAGAGGATTAGAGCTTGTTGGGTGAGTTTGGGGACGGTTCAAGGAAGGGGGGCTTTGCTCTGGATTGGATGCTGTCAAGAAGTGGGGGTAAATCCATGATTGCCCATCTCCATACATCCCGTCTATAG
The DNA here is from genome assembly GCF_046562875.1 of Panthera onca. Classification (NCBI taxonomy): domain Eukaryota; kingdom Metazoa; phylum Chordata; class Mammalia; order Carnivora; family Felidae; genus Panthera; species Panthera onca. Next base: position 90,192,362 of record NC_138357.1, read on the forward strand.
GGCAGGAGGAATGAAGCAGGCTAACCCTGTAGTTATCAAAGCAGCAGTCACTCATAGCAGCCAGGGTGGGGGACATGTTGGGTTCTTTTTGGTTGAACAATGATCCTGTTGTTTGTCTTGACTCATTGTGGTCACCGAGTGGCCTTGTTTGATGTTAGCGATGTGAGAAATTGTTTATGTTCAAAGAAAACACGGAGGCCCAGCTGTGAGGGCCAGGCTGGCTCTGAGCACCACCAAGGGGAAGGCTTCACGATGCCAGGCCAGTGCCCAGCTACCGTGGGCTGCTTGGCTGCTTTTCAGTGGGACAGTCGGTGAAATTCCAAGAAGGTCTCTTGGATTAGCACGTAGCATCTCATCAGTGTTCATTGCTTGGGGGATGTCGGGTGGGAATTCTGTCTACCAGTTTGGAACTTTGTTGTAAGTCTAAAATAAGTCTAAAATATTTCTAGTCTAAAGTCTCAAATATTCCCCCCAAAATAAAAAGGGGAAAAGCAACTCGGTGAATGAGGCAGAAATTGGTTGGCCACCAGGTGAGGAAGTTGGCTTGCACAGTGGAGTTGTACTGTATGAAACGAAAGACATATCCCAAAACGTGAAGGCATTACCTGTGTGATAAGATGGTCCTGACTCTGAAAAACACATGGAGACTGAGTCGAGTTAAAAAGAAGACTCGGGGCGCCTGGGTGGCTCAGTTGGTTAAGTGTCTGACTCTTAAATTCGCCTCAGGTCATGATCTCACGGTTCCTGAGATCGAGCCCTGTGTTGGGCTCCTCGCCGACAGCGTAGAGCCTCTCTGCGCCAACCCCCCCCCACCCGCCCCCGCAACTCACACTGTCTCTTTCTCTCTCAAATAAAGAAAATAGAACTTAAAAAAAAAAAAAAAGGAAGACTCCAGTTTCCCATTTGGGGCTTACTCTAGAGTGATGCTCATTGTCCTTACCACAATCGAAAGCAGTAGAGACTCAGGGCTCACATACTCACTCCTGATTCCTTCCCTTCTACCCACAAACCATGGTGCCTCATGTACAGAGATCATGTAGCACAAATGAAGATCCCCCTTCACACCCCTGCACCCCCTTCCCCAATTGGCTGAATCCACCTTTCTGCCTCTTGCCCCTACCTGGAGCTTCTCTCTGAAAAATCCTTCTTGAGGGGGAATTGTGTCAAAAGTGAGCTGATAGTCCCCTTGTCAAAACACATTTTTGTATTTTTTTTTTTTTTAATGATCCTACCCAAGGCAGGCAACAATTCAGGAAAAGAGGCACGTCATGGAAATTTGGTGAAAATATAATCCTATTGAAAAGTAATTTGGCAAAGTTCATCAAGAACCTCAAAAAAGATTGCACACTCTACCCAATAATTTCACTTCTGGGATGCTATCCAAAGGAAGTAATCAAGAATGCAGAGAGATTTATGCACAGACTGACTGTTAAAAATCACGGATTGAACACTTGTAACCTCTACAAAAATGAGAGTAAGTGGAATTTTTAATAGGCATAGACTATCACACAGGGGGAAACGAAAGGAGAAAAATAGAAACAAAATTTTGAAAGCTGGAAAGCAAATAACTTAGCAGGACCCAGAGAACAGAATCCTGAGCTGGCAGCAAAGAATGCTGAGAACCCTCCCAACTTACACCACGAAACCTCTCAAAAAGTTGAGGAATCAGCAGCACTGAATCCTTCAGGAAGTAAGAGGGAAGGCTGAAATAAGGATGAGTCTTAAAAGGCCACTTTAAGACCCAAATGGAGGCACCTGGGTGGCTCAGTCCATTAAGCATCCGACTCTTGATTTCGGCTCAGGTCATGAGACCGAGGTTAGTGAGATCGAGCCCCACATAGGGCTCTGCGATGACACCTTGGGATCCCTCCCTCTCTCTCTCTGCCCCTCCACTGCTTGTCCTCTCTCTCTCTCTCAAAATAAACAAATAAACATTAAAAAGTAAATCAATCCATCAACCAACCAATAAAAAGCAAATGGAACCCGATCTCCCTCTCCCTTCGTTGCCAGGTGATGGCCCTCCAAGCCGCAACAAAATATTGGAAACTCCTTGCCTGGAAACAGTAAATCAAAGGGTCTTCAGGGACAGCAGGGAGAGTAGAACAGTAAGTCACACTGAAAACTAGGGGATCAAGGGCATGTGTGCACAGTAGATGCTCTGTGCCCTCCCGTGTGCTGAAACCCATCCCCACCCCAGGCAGGAGAACTGACCAGTGAGCTTCCAGGGAAAGGTTAAAAACTCCCAACATCGGAAGCCCCTCAACCATCCCACTCAGGTCTCTAAGGGAAGGTCACAGCTGGCAAACCCCACTGGTCGTCCAGAGCACCTAGTTATCCTTTTAGTTCCCCAGTCCATTTTTTTTCTGCCTTTTTTCTAATATTGTTTTGAAATATTTTCAGACTCTCAGAAAAGTTGGAAGGAACGTACAAATCATTGCCATATACCCTGTACTGGTATTCTCAACTATTTAATTTTTTCCATGTTTGCTTTATCATTTTCTCCCTCTTCATTTCTCTCTCTCTCCCTCCTTCCCTGTCTCTCCTCCTCCATGTCTCTCTCTCTTCCTCTCCCCTCCCCTTCCCCCGATTCGGGGGCTTGAACTCACGAACCGTGAGATCATGACCTGAGCCGAAGCCGGATGCTCAACCGACTGAGCCAGCCAGGCGCCCCCCAACCATCTTTTTCTGAACCATCTTACAATAGGTTACAGACGTGCCTCTAAATACTTCAGGGTTTATATCCTAAAAACAAAGAAAGGCTCACATAACTACAGTACAATTCTCAAAACCAGGAGGTTAACCCTGATGCCACATTATTTCATAACCACGGCCGTTATTCAAATGTTTCTAATTTCTCCAGTAAGGTCCTTCATAGAAATTTTTTTCTGGTCCAGGATCCAATTCAGGATCACAGATTGCATTTAGTTGGCATGTCTCTTGCCTTCCTTTCATCTGGAACATTTTCTCAGCCCGTGTGTGTGTGTGTGTGTGTGTGTGTGAGAGAGAGAGAGAGAGAGAGAGAGAGAGAGACAGAGAAAGAGAGAGAGATCACCTTGACATCTCTGAAGAGGAAAGGAATATTGTAGAATTTCCCTCAATTTGGGTTTGTCTGTTGATCCGTAATGATTCAATTTAGCCTTTTCATTTGGGGGAGGGAGGCCTCAGAAGTGAGGCTGAGCTCCCTTCTTCGCATCCTATCAGAAAACACATGAGGTCAACTTGTCTCATCACTGGTGACACTCACGTGGCTGACATGAAGTCTACCAGGTTTCTGCCCTGTAAGTTTAAACGGGAATTGGAGAAGACATCCTCTGAGATTATGCAAATCTCCTGTATTCGTCAAACTTTCACCCACTTGCGTTAGCATCCATTGGTGATTTTGCCTAAATAACTCTTACTACGGTGGTTGCCAAATGACGATTTTGTAAAAATTCTACTCTTCCCTTTGCATGTGTGAGTAGCATTCTGTTGTCAAACAAAAAAACTTTTCTTCCTCCCTACTTGGGTTTTTTTTTTAATTTTTTTAATGTTTATTTATTTTTGAGAGAGACAGAGACAGAGACAGAGCATGAGCGGGGGAGGGGCAGAGGGAAAGGGAGACAGAATCTGAAGCAGGTTCCAGGCTCCGAGCTGTCAGCACAGAGCCCGATTGGGGGATCTGGCTCATGAGCCGCGAGATCATGACCTGAGCGGAAGTCAGGTGCTTAACCGACGGGGCCACCCAGGCGCCCCCCTTCCCTACTTACTTATTAATGCTTTGTATTAATTAATACAATTAATTAAATAAAATTAATTAATAAAAATCAATAGTTTGTATAAATATGGACTTGTGGATTCTTGTTTTCTTTTTGCTTTCATATCTCTTTTATGTCCCGAGTAACAAGGGGAGGATTCTTATTTTATTCAGTAGGTTATAATGTATGATTATCATTTATTTTGGTGCTCCAAATTTTCCCGGGGTTGAACAGTAGGAAAATTCCCAGGGGGTAGAGCAAAAAGTCAGACTAAAAATGAGAAAAAAATTAATTACAGAATTAGCCCAGGAGGTCCAATATCCAATAACAGGAGTCCCAAAGAGAACACACACACACACACACACACACACACACATAGACACAGATACATGCATAAACATAGACCACACATAGTGACACAAACACATACACAAAGACACACACGGACACACAGACACATGTACCCAAACACAGATACTGACATAGATGTGGAGACACACATATGTACACAATCACACACAGACATACCAACAGAAACAGAGACAAATAGATACACACACACATACACACACACACAGGGGAGGAAATCATTAACAAAAAAATTAAATTTCCCAGAAGGAAAAGGTCAGTCGTGTTTACATTGTAAGGACTCATGGAGTGCCCCTTACAATGCATGAATGTTTAGAGCCCTGGGGACAAAAGAAAGACGCTGCAAGTTTCAGGAGGCTGGGGCTGGGGCAAATGGTCACGTAGACAGAGTCAGAAGTTAGAATGGTCTCAAACTTCTCCCCAACACTAGAAGCCAGAAGAGAGCAACTTCAAAATTCTGAAAGAAAATTATTTCCGCCTTCGATTCTCTACCCACAACACTATCGATCACTCCTATGTCCGAACTACCAATTGTAGACATCCGAATTCTAGAAGTTTCCATTTCTAAACAGTGTATTTTAGGAAGCTATTGGAGGATGTGTTCGGCCAAAGACTACGGTAGACCAAGATAAAGGAGACCCAAGGTGTAGGATAGAAGAGATCCAGCATGGGAGAAGGGGAAAGGGGTCCCCAGAAAATGGCAAAAGGTGGTCCCGGGAGACAGCTGTGCATGAGGCATGGGGCCACCCAGTCCACAGGGGAGCAGGTCGGAAGGCTTCGATCATTCTGTCAGGAAGATGCAACTCATGCCAACCTGGTGCATCTGAATATTTTGAGAGAAGATTTAGACCATTGGTGAAGACTTTGGATTTGAATTAACAATAAATACACAGAGGGGCGCCTGGGTGTCTCAGTTGGTTAGGTGTCTGACCCTTGATTTAAGCTCAGGTCATGATCTTGTGGTTTGTGAGTCCAAGCCCCACATCGGGCTCTGTGCTGACAGTGCAGAGCCTGCTTGAGATTCTCTCTCTTTTTCTCTCTCTGCCCCTCCCCTGCTCACACTCTCTCAAAAATAAATAAATAAACATTAAAAATTTTTTTTTTCTGAGAAAATTAAGTTATCCAGGAAAGGAAAAGTGAGCATTGTATACTACGCGGAGCAGCTTTGAATGGCATTTACATAGGCATCGTTATCTAAACGCTGTTAAAGTCACCCAAGATGGAGTCACTCATGCTAAGCCCCATGACAGCAAACCAAAACTTAACTCAGTTTCTATGCTCAGCTCTCCCAGAAAACGAAGGCCTAGATCAACCAATCAGCACTTAGCCTGCTCAGCACAAGCTTCTAGACCTTCCCTCTTTGCCATATAACCGAGTAGCAAACGCCCAGTACAACCCCGTTGTTCCTGCTCACTTTGGCCTATACGACAATCTCTTGCCTTGTACCGCTCTTTGGAGTTCCCTTCTGTCAGCTAGACTGGATGCTGCCCAAGTCATGAATCGCTGAACAAAACCCGCCAGATCAGTGAACTGTCTGTGGGAAATTTTCTTTTAACAACACGAAATAGCGACTTAACCAGAATGATGACGTATTTCTACAGGGGAAAAGCGTGCATGGGACGACGGAGAAGAAAACTAAAGCCAAGAAAAAAATCCTCATCTTCCACAGGGGAGATTCAATGATGCTTACAACAGAAGAGTCGAGAGCATCCATTCAAACCTGTTTATCTAGAGAGGCGATAGTAGGCAAAAGAATCAGCTAAAAGATGTTGTCGCCTGTGGGCCAAGACAAATAGAAAGGTGGGGGTGGGAGCAGCTGGGTTTTGTAACAAACCCCGCAGCACTATATGACTCTCCAGACTACATAAATCTATAACTTCTCCAAAGTTGTTTTTTTTCTTAATGCAACACCAGAAAATGTTAAATAAAAGAAACAGAAGACTTATGCACTGAAATTATAATCACACCATTACTTTAAATAGCAGAGAGTTGTCTATAATTTAAATTCCCAAGAGCAGAGATTTTTTTTCTTAATGCTTATTATTTGTTTTTGAGAGAGACAGAGAGAGACAGAGGGCGAGTGGGGGAGGGGCAGAGAGAGAGGGAGACACAGGATCCGAAGCAGGCTCCGGGCTCTGAGCTGTCAGCACAGAGCCCGACGCGGGGCTCGAACCCACGAAAAGTGAGATCGTGACCTGAGCCGAAGTTGGACACTTAACCGACTGAGCCACCCGGGCGCCCCCCAAGAGCCAAGAAATGGCTAAGTATTTGGGGTTGCACCCACACGATTATGTAACTAAACTGAAATACTGTTTATGTAGACTTTATAATGCCGGAAGAAAATGGCTATGAACCAATGCTCAGTGAAACTAACAGATCACCAAATGCTCTGTATGTGTTGAGCGCATTCTGGTTTTGTGTGTATTTTTTTCCCTTTTTTTTTAAATAAAGCTTTGCATAGAAATAAGACTGGAAGTAAAGATACCAAAATATTAGCCATGGTTGATTAGCTTTAGATCATGGGGCTTTGGATTGTTTAAAAATCATTTCTACTTTTTTGTGTTTAACAAATATGCTTTGGGAACTTAAAAAAAAATATCTTAGGGGCACCTGGGTGGCTTAGCCAGTTAAGCGTCCGACTTGTGATTTCGGCTCAGGTCATGATCTCACAGTTCATGAGTTTGAGCCCCACATCGGGCTCTGCACTTACAGTGTGGAACCTGCGTGGGATTCTCTCTCTCCCTCCTTTTCTGCCCCTCCTTTTCACTCTCAGTCTCTCTCTCTCTTTTTCAAAAATAAACATTAAAAAAATAAAAAAAATTTTTATTTTAATAACAATATTAAATATGTGCCCATTATAGAAACATTGAAAATATTAACGGGGACCAAGAAGAAAATAGAAATCATCTAGATGTATTGTTTTCATTACGAAAAAATGCAGACATTTTTATTTTTTTATTTTTAATTTTTTTTAACGTTTATTTATTTTTGAGACGGAGAGAGACAGAGCATGAACAGGGGAGGGTCAGAGAGAGGGAGACACAGAATCAGAAACAGGCTCCAGGCTCTGAGCCGTCAGCACAGAGCCCGACTCGGGGCTCGAACTCACGGACCGTGAGATCATGACCTGAGCCGAAGTCGGACGCTCAACCAACTGAGCCACCCGGGCGCCCCGCAGACATTTTTAAAGAACAGGGATTTTTCTCGCCTTCCACAGTCTGGCCGGCCAACTGAGACTTGACCAAGCTTCCGAGCCTTGGCCTTAACTTGGAGACAGCCTTCATCTGAGGCACCAAAATGGCTATTTTTTTTTTAACTGAGATAAAAACTTATTGAAAAAAGAAAAAAACAATGTGAACCAGGCTTAATGATTATTTCCAAGTTAAGTCCCAGGAATTACAAACAAACCAACACAAAGTTTCAGAAGCATTCCAGAAACCTGGCGACCGACGGTGAACGTCGGAAAAAAATCACTTTCACCTTTATCATTCCTTTGGTTTCCTTTGCTACCGTCCTAAATCCGTGGCCTGCTTTCTCTCGGTTTCCATCCGAGCTGTGCACTGGCCTCAGAGGCCCGGGTCGTGCGGGGCAGCTTCGTGGGCTCGGAGAAAAAGGGGGTATTAATACATAAATTTTTGTCTAGGTTGCACACGCGTAACTTTCGGCTACGCTTGTATGAGGAATAATTGTCCACCCAAGTGCCTGTGATAGAGCTTTTGGCGGATGGGGGCGTGCAAGCGACAGGCTGGGTGTCACGTGAACCAGCCCTGAGTCGAGGAGAAGGCTGAGCCCAGCACAGAACTCCGCTGGGAGTCTGGGATGCACTCTGGCCCTCCAGGAGAGCAGTCTTGGCCTCCAACTGTTTCACTATTTCTTGGCTTTTTTTTTTTTTTTTTTTGTAAGTTGCCATTTCTCTTCCTGTTTGGCAGCAAAACCGTGGGATTAATGCCCACTCTGTTGCACTCTGGAAACTGTCTCAACTGGCTCTGTGACGTCCCTCGAAGCAGCCGCCAGAAGGTTAGGAGGCTGAATGGAGTTGGCCCAAAGCTCCTGTAATTTTTACAGAATTATCTGTCTTCCCAGAAAGAGCGCGCGATAACCATTTCTGGAGGCTGGGGAGCGCGGGCCCGGTGGAGCCAGATCTCTGGCCCCGAGGTCAAATCGTGCCTCGCCCCTTGGGCCGGCTTCACAGCAGGCACCCCTGGGAAGCAGCCCAGAACACTGGCTCCATTCACAGGCCTCCCCCTCGTTGGAGGACACGTCCCCAAGGCACTTCCCCCGAGTCTCATTTTGTGCTTTGCTGGCTTTACTGATGACTTCATTTCCAGAAGTCTCGTCTCTCCTCTTGCTGTTCTCCTTCCCGTTTGAACCGGGGTGTAACTTACACACCAAAAAGGCACGCATCTCCAGGGCACGGTTGGAGGAGTTTCTGTGCTACATCCGCTCCTGTGAGCGCCATCGAGCTACAGAACATTTCCATTCCCCAAGAAACATCCCATTCAGTACAGAGCGCCCTCCCCCCTGCAAAGAAGGGAGCCGTAATTCTGGATTCTCTCACCACAGAGTTGTTTTGCCTGGTTTTGAACTTCGCATCAATGGAACCACACAGCGTTTTACTCCCTTGCCCCCAGCTTCTGTGGCCCAACACGTTTCTGAGATGTGTCTGTGCTGTGGGTATCCGCACTCGGTTCCTTTTTATCGCCGAGTAGACTTTCATCGCGTGGAGGTGTCGTGTCTTGTTTTCATCCACTCATCCGTCCAGGGACCTTGGGCCGCTGTTAGTTTGGAGGTACTATAAATAAAGCTGTTATAAATGTTCTTGGACGTGTCTTCACGCGACCTGCTATTTTAGCGAAGAATCCATTTCTCTGGGGTGAGACCAGAGACCATGTCTCTGGGTCCTTCCCCAGAGAACAACAGGAATGTGGAGGGATGGCCTCATCTTCACAGGCCTGGCATCAGAGAAGCTGTCCAATGCTTCTTTGCACAGTCCAAAAGCAGCTGTGTCTGATGGCAACGAAATGTAACCGCAATGGAAGCCATGACTGGGCTCGAGTTTTTATTTTTAATTAAAATTTCATGCTTGGCCGAGTTTCCTCAGACTCTGGCCTGACAAATCTCACATAAATGGCTCGGACACCATCTGTGTGGTTTGAACCAACCCTGTCATGAATGACTCTGTCGTGTTCATTTATCCCTTAGCTGTCCTGTGGCATTCGGGAGGGGTTATGAATGATGGGTCTAGAACAAAGGCTACTGATTTCACCCCCACGGAGACCGAGCGAACCGATGTGGGCCCCCTTGGAGAATCTGTGATGCTAAGGAGGGCTCCCTGCCTGGGTGGTTGCCCTGCCCCCATTTCCAGTTCCTGGGGGTAACGCCACCTCGCCTCCTGGGGCAGATTTGTTGAGTGTTTATTATGCGCCAGGAACGATTCTGAATTTTTGGTTTTTTGGTTTGTTTGGTTCCTTCGGTTTTGGTTTTGCTTGCATTTACGCCTCACATAAGGTCTGGGATGTCATTCTTTTCGTGGGTGAGGAGACCATGGTGTGGAGAAGACGGGCGTCATGGCCAGCTCGAGCTGGTGTCACAAAGTGCCACAGACCAGGTGGCTTAGATGACAGAAATGTCCTTGTCGCAGTCCTGGAGGCTGGGCAGTCAGAGATGGGGGGCAAGCACAGTTGGGTTCTGGTGAAAGTGTTCTTTGCTCTCTGGCGTCTCTTCTTATAAGGGAACTGATTCCGTCATGAGGGTCCAACCCTCGTGACCTCATCTAAATCCATCTACCTCCCGAAGGCCCCACCTCCAAATAACATCATATTGGACGTTAGGGCTCCGACATTTGAATCTGGTGGTGGGGAGGCGGCGGGGGGGGAGGGGGGGAGGACACAAATCAGGGCATAGTAGTAACTTGTCTGTAGACACGCCCTAGTTAAGCAGCGGACTGGGAGTTGAGCCTCGGTCCGACTCTAGAGTCCATGCATGTCGCCACCACACTATACTTTTCTGGTGGCATCAGGACCTTTGCTCGCTTTCATGTTCCGGGACCAACCCTCAGGATGGGCTCCAGCCAGGCAGATCTCGTGTGCCAGGCCATAGGGTCAGATTGCAGGGGCCGTAATCACCAACCCAAACGTCCCACCGGGCTCCAAGCTCAGGCCCACCCCTGCATTTGCTTTTCCCCCTGGTTGGGATTCCTTAGGCCTTCGAAATTCAGCTGGGGCCTACCTCCTCCTTTTCGTGTTGACCTTGCCCCTCCGTAGTCCCACACTTAGTAAGCACTTCTTGTCTTTATTATCCAGATTGTCCAATCAGCCTCACGTTCACCGTCTTATTCACACTCCCTACAAAATATTTTGCTATGTCGTATAGGACTGTCATTAACCTGCTGTTCTATTTCTCCAAGGGCTGGATCTCCTTGGATCTCCAAGGGATCCAAGGGCTGGATCCCATAACTCCATGAGGTAGGCAATTCCCAGTAACTTTACTATGGTAAAGCTTGCTTTAGTATGTTAGACACCAAAATGAATAATAGAGATGACAAGTGCAGAGATGGTCATTCATTCATCATGCCAACATTTATTAGTAACTGATGATGGGCCACTGACCAGAACATGTACTTTGTATGGGTTGGGTTTCATTGTATTTGAACAGACATTTGTTGAGTACCTACTAAGTGTTAAGTACCAGGAATTCAAAGACGAATATGAGAGAAGCAAAGTCAGTCACTGGGTAGGCTAGAAAGATGGGAGTTTGTGAAGGGCAAGAGGGGAAGATAAGGCAAGAAATTCGGAAGGAGCACGGCCATGGGAAATGTAAGCAGAATTGGAAACAGGGATCCTATAATAGATTCAGAATTTTAGCACGAGGTGAGTGGCGTTATTATGTGTGAGGGGTGTTAGAGTGAGGCAGGGAAGTCTCGGCTCCAAGTCGGAGAAAGGGAACATCTGAAGTATGTTGATTTAATGAGAATGCGGGGGCTGGGGGGCTGGGGGGCGGGGGAGAAGGGCCAGAGAGTGCTCAGCTGAGGGCCTTGATTAGAACACGGAGGAGATACTAAAAGATCTCTGCCCGTGAGAGGACACTTGGCAGCTTGAAAGAGGCTAATAACCTGGATCCCTACCTCACACCTTAGATAAACACTCTGGTGGATTATAAAACTGAATGTGGAGAAACGTTTGAAGCCTTTAAGAATATAATATAGGAGAATATCTTCATGACGTGAGGCCAAGGAAAGTTTTCTTTCTTTAAAAAAAAAGTTTATTTTGAGAGAGAGAGAGAACACACATGGGGAAGGGCAGAGAGAGAGAGAGAGAGGGAGAGAGAGGGAGAGACGGAGAGAATCCCAAGCAGGCTCCACACCACCAGCACAGAGCCTGATGCAGGGCTCGAACTCACGAACCATGACCCGAGCCAAAGTTGGATGCTTAACCGACTGAGCCACCCAGGCACCGCCCCAAGGAAAGTTTTCTTAAACATGACACAAAAAGCAGTAACCATAAAGCAAAGATTTGGTGCATTCGACTACATTAAAATTAGGAAATTTTATTCATCAGAAGACTCCCTAAGGACACAAGCCACAGAGTGGGAGAAGGTATGTGCAACACATTCACTGACAAAGGACTCACACTCAGAATATGCACAGAATCCTTACATAAAAAATGGGAAAAAAGACAACCCAGTATAAACATGGGCAAGACATTGAAATAGCCATTTCAAAAAAGGGGAGGGGCACCTGGGTGGCTCAGTCGGTTGGGCGGCCGACTTCTGCTCAGGTCATGATCTCACGGTCCGTGGGTTCGAGCCCCGCATCGGGCTCTGTGCTGACGGCTCGGAACCTGGAGCCTGCTTCGGATTCTGTGTCTCCCTCTCTGTCTCTGCCCTCCCCTGCTCACGCTCTGTCTCTCTCTCTCTCTCTCAAAAATAAAAACATTAGGGGCGCCTGGGTGGCGCAGTCGGTTAAGCCTCCGACTTCAGCCAGGTCACGATCTCGCGGTCCGTGAGTTCGAGCCCCGCGTCAGGCTCTGGGCCGATGGCTCGGAGCCTGGAGCCTGTTTCCGATTCTGTGTCTCCCTCTCTCTCTGCCCCTCCCCCGTTCATGCTCTGTCTCTCTCTGTCCCAAAAATAAATAAAAAACGTTGAAAAAAAAACGTTGAAAAAAAAAAAATTTAAAAATAAAAACATTAAAAAACTTTTTAAATTGGTCAACCTCATTGTTAAAGAGGGAATACAAATGAATCCCATGACGATATACCGCTACACACATATCATATTGGCAAACGTGTATAAGTCTGAAAATATCAAATGTCGGGGAGGATGCGCAGCTAAAGGTAACTCGTGACTGATAATGGATATGCAAACTCATACCAACTCTTTGGAAGATGGCTTAGCATGTTCTGATGAAGATGGTGATACACCTACCTGACGATCCACTAGTTCTCCTCTTGCGTAAACACTAAAGAAACTCACGCATACATTCATTCACTCCGACTCGTGACAAGCTCCTCGTGGTTTCCATCCCTGCGTCGAGCTCTATGCTTTGAAGTATTTCTTCTGCTTGAGTTCCGTCAGCCTGTATCTCAATAATGGCCATTCTTTTCTTCCAATTAGCTACTGAACGGAGCAAATAAGCAAACACACGGACTCGGAAGATATTTCGCACTACACGAGACCCTTCCCGTGTTCATAGTTCTTGACTCGAGCGGTTATCTGGAACAAATTTTACGGGATGTGTGTCAGCCTTGTTGTGATTGATCCCTCGTTACTTTCTTGGACCCCCCTCAGAGGAGTTCATTCAACTTAGGGCTGGGGTGCAGTTATGAAAGTACAAGGGAAGTAGGCCCCAAAGGGTTGGAAGACAAAGTGGTCTCGCCCTTCAGGAGCTCCCCATAGCAACAGGCAGGTTACCAGTTCCCCCACTGAAGCCCCAGGAGAAAAACCTTCCTGCTCTCAGGCCTCCCCACACCTCCCCAAACTCAGGCATGGGAACAGTCACAGTCTCCGCCCCCGCCCCCCTTTAAGCTCCCGGTGGTCTCTTGCAAGCCCAGATCATCCAACTCATCTGAGGGGATCCAATATCAGTCCCCCCTACCCCCAGCCTTGAGTCCCCTGGCTCAGTGGCCTGAAAGTTTTCCAGTAACTGCCTCATTCGAATGCCCTCCCTGGGGCTCTCCCACTCTGGGTTCCGAGGCGTAACCCGTCCACCTAGGGGAAAGTTCCATCCAGCTTCTCCCTGCTACGACTCCCGCGAAGATCACCACCTCACTTACCCCCAGCTATCAGCTCCAGGAGCAGACCAAACTGGGGTTGCTACCCACATCCAGTTTGTCACCTCTACGGAATTCGAATGTCAATGCGGATCTCAAAAGGAGCAAACTCCCGACGCCAAAACCTGCTCAAAGATAGCAAAAGGGGAGAAAGAAAGAAAGAAAGAAAGAAAGAAAGAAAGAAAGAAAGACAAACGAATCTCACCGATAACTAGAAACGCACAAATACCAAATGAAATGTTCTTGGCTGAATTCGGTGGCCTATAAGAAACTGATATACCGGGGCGCCTGGGTGGCTCAGTCGTTAAGCATCTGACTTTGGCTCAGGTCATGGTCTCACAATTTGGGAGTTTAAGTCCCACATCAGGTGCTTGAGCTCTACTTTTGGTGAACACGAGCCCCAGAGTGAGCCCTGTTTCTCTCTTTTTCTCTCTCTCTCTGCCCCTCGCTCACTTGCGCCCTCTCTCCCTCTGTCAAAAGGAAAAAAAGAAAGACAAGAAAAAAGAAAGAAAAATGATATACCTATTTGATTGCTAGTTGCAAAGTCTATTTTCAAAAGTATAGATGGCCTCTCTGGTCTCTCACAGGGCTTCTTGGAGATTAAGTCACGAGGCCATGTTCTTAATATTAAGAGATTTCTTCCCCGGGGCGCCTGGGTGGCTCAGTCGGTTGAGCATCCGAGTTCAGCTCAGGTCATGATCTCGCAGTGCGTAGGTTCGAGCCCTGCGTCGGGCTCTGTGCTGACGGCTCAGAGCCTGGAGCCTGCTTCGGATTCTGTGTCTCCTCTCTCTGCCTCTCTCTCTCTCTCAAAAATAAATAAATATTTTTTAAAATTTTTTTAAAAGATTTCTTCCCCACCAGACAGCATGAGTAGCAAGCCATTTGCTACTTTTTTTGAGAGAGAAAGACAGAGAGCATGTAGGAGGGGCAGAGAGAGAGGGAGAGAAGGAGAGAGAATCTCAAGCAATCTGCTCAGCACAGAGCCTGATGCAGGGCTTGAACTCACGAACTGTAAGATCACGACCTGAGCTGAAATCAAGAGTCGGATGTCCAACTGACTGAGCCCCCCAGGAGCCCCTCGAGCTATTTGCTACGTAAACAAGTGTAATATAGTATATAAAAAAGATAAAGGTCCAGGGGTGCCTGGGTGGCTCAGTTGGTTAAGCGGCCGACTTCGGCTCAGGTCATGATCTCACGCTCCGTGAGTTCGAGCCCCGCGTCGGGCTCTGTGCTGACAGCTCAGAGCCTGGAGCCTGTTTCAGATTCTGTGTCTCCCTCTCCCTGACCCTCCCCCATTCATGCTTTGTCTCTCTCTGTCTCAAAAATAAATAAACGTTAAAAAAATTTTTTTTAAAAATAAAAAAAAAAAAAAGATAAAGGTCCAACTGAAGGTTATAGACCTTCTTTTCTTTTCTTCTGGGAGTTGTTGCAGGCTTCTTATTCGGACTCTAGAGGGCAGCCAGAAAGAAGAAATTACATTTTTCTGTTCTCTTGCACCCCAGTTGTCGCAGCAGTTTCAGGGGGTGAGTGTTACGGTTTCCTCGGACCTGGAAACCAGCCCTTCAAAATGGCCCTGGCCTGCGAGTGGAATGGCGGAGTGGGGAGAAAAGAAAGGAAAAATTTTAGGGCGATTGAACTGTCCCAAGGTGGCGGATACATGACTCTACCCATACAGAGTGAACTTGACTGTATACACGCTTTTTTTTTTTTTTTTTCTTTTTTTAATCAACAAAGGTGTCAGGGGGGCCCAGAATGGATGCAATGCAGGCTGTGACCAGTGAATCAAACTGTATTAAAATGTGTGACAAAATGTCACCGAGGGGTCGGGATAAAAGGCGCAAGAGTTCTCATCACAAGGAGAACGTTTGTTTTCTTCTTTCTTTTCTTTTTATTGCATCTATATGGGAAGACGGATGTTAGCTGAACCTATTTTGGCGATCTTTTCCACAACATGTGAATCAAACCCTGGTGGGTGTCACTTGTTTCTCGATAACACCGGAAAAATAAAATAAAGGAGCTGACCAAAGCAACCTTGGAGAACAGTGTTTTAATTAGACACTCAAAGGCTACAAAAAGAACGATACATAATACTGTATTCTAGTTTGTGAAGTTTGTTTGTTTTTTTTTCTCATAGGGCTATAGGATAGTAATTCTGAAACTATTTTGCATGGATTATGGCACCGAACAAACAAGTAAATAAATTGTAGATAACAGGGGCCAGTGATATCAGAGTAAGTAGTTACAAACAAACAGAGAGGGAGGGCAGGAAGCGAAATTAAACTCTGTGGTGTTGGATTCAAGTCGCGGATACCAGAATGAACTCGTGTGTGTCTGTGTGTGTGTGTGTGTAGGCATGTAATTATGTCGGATTTATTTTTGTTACAGATGAAAAGCTTCTAGAAGACTGGGATGGCAAGGCATGATTTTAATTTTTCGCATCAATTTCCTCGTATCTTTTTTATGTGAGTGAGCTCATGTTTACTTTAATATATGATGCAGATAGAGAATTATGGATATATGCGTATACATGTATTCGCACACATACGTATATTTTCTAGTTCCGTCCTTTTAGAGGGCCTAGAAACAGTGACATCCCAGTAGCAGTGAGCACACCCATCACCCAGATCTTGGTTTCTAACACCATTCTTCAGTAAAAGGAATAAGGGCTCTTAGGAGTGTAGGGCAGAGGAAATACAAGATGAACCTGGAGCATTTTGTGGGACCGAAAAATTCGGAAGTGCTGAAAAAAATGCAAGAGGGCTTGTCCAAAGTACACAAGAGTCAACTTGAATGGGCTCCCAACGGCCAAAGCTGGAACAACTTGATCAAAAATTAAATAACAATGCCCACCCCCCCCCCCCCCCGGGTGGCTTAGTGGGTTAAGCCTCGGACTTCAGCTCAGGTCCTGATCTCGCGGTTCACGGGTTGGAGCCGCGCGTCGGGCTCTGTGCTGACAGCTCAGGGCTTGGAGCCTGCTTTAGATTCTGTCTCCCTCTCTCTCTCTCTGCCCCTCCCCGGCTCGTGCTCTGTCTCTCTCTCTCAAAAATAAACATTAAAAGAATTAAAAAAAAAATTAAATAACAATGGTGTTGATTTATAACTCCAAAAGTAAGATAAATATTCATGGGTTAATAGCACTATAAATGACTAAATAAATAAGTAAATGGGGGAGAAGGGACAAACTATTCCTTACAGAAGAATTCCAAGTGATATACCAAATCGGTACTATCTCCTCTAGGAAGCGGGGATTAATTCCCTCCTCTTGAGTATGGTCTGGACTTAGTGACTCACCCGGAATGAATAGAGTATGGAAAGAGAAAACAGTAACTTTACAGTAGAAAACACAAGTGGACACCGCCTTAACCAAATGATTAAGGTCAAAATTGCCAGTGAACAAGTTATGCGATATCATGGCCCCCACCATGACATGGTGAAAACGACATTTTACCTCTATAGTGTTGTTCTTCCCCAAGGCCTCTTATTCAAATCTAATTATGAGAAAACATCGGGTAAGTTCAAATTGAGAGAGTCTATAAAATACCTGACCAGTACTCTTCAAAAGTATATTTTAATAAGTAATGTAAATTTTTTTAAATAAGCAGTGTGGTGGTTAATTTTATGCGTCACCTTGGCTGGGCCACGGTGTCCAGATACTTGGTCAAACATAGTTCCCGATGTTTTGTTTTCTTTTCTTCTTTCTTTCTTGAGAGAGAGAGAGAATGAGAGAGAAGCAGGGCTTGCCCTAAGCGGGGCTCCAGCTCACCCGACGCAGGGCTCGAACTCATGAACCGTGAGATCATGACCTGGGCCAAAATCAGATGCTTCACCAACTGAGCCACCCGGGCGTCCCTGGACCTTTTCTGTGAGGCTGTTTCTTGGATGAGATTAACATTTAAGTTGACGGACTGCGAGTAGACGAATGTGAGTAGACCTCCATAATGCGAGTAAAGCTCAGCTGATTAGTGGAAGGTCTTAGGAGAACAAAGATTGACCTCCCCAAGCAAGAAGGAATTCTGCCAGCCAAGTGCACAAATTACAACTCTTCCTGGGTGTCTCGCCTGCTGGCCTGCAGATTTAAGAGTTGCTAAGCCTCCATATTTTTATCAACGATTTTGGTAACACAAACAGCATCTTCATGGTAATTGAGAATACAAAATTCAAAAGGCACGCAACCAAAGGGTAGACTGAGAAAAGTTTTCCTCCCACCGCTGGCCCCAAACTACCTAGTTTGCTTTCCCTGGTGGTTCTTTATGTAGCCAGCTTCTTATCTGTTTAGAGCCTCACAACAGGTTCCAAAGGTTTAAGGTCATAAAAAAAAAAAAAAAAAAAAAAAACAAAGGAAAGACTGGAAAATTGTCGCAGGTCGGAAGAGACTAAAGAGACATGATGACTAAGTATAACGTAGTATCTTGGATGGGATCCTAGGACAGCGAAAGGATATTAGTGGAAAAACTGGTGAAATCTCAAGAGTCTGGGGTTGTTAGAATTGTCCCGATGTTAATTTCTCAGTTTTAAAAAGGTACCACAGTTATGTAAGATGTTAACATTAGGGAAAACTGGGTGAAGGGTATAAAAGAACCATCTGTACTTCTGCAACTTTTCTGAAAAATCTAAAATTATTCCAAAATAAAGATTTTAATAAAAGATAAACAGTCCAGTCTTGCGGTTACAGACCAAGATGGAAAAATGCAGTCCTTTCTATTTCCTCCCGCTGAGTAAAGACAGAAACTGCGAATGTTGTCTAGAAAAACAAACATTAGATGACTTTAAAAGGTAGAGAAAAGGTAGCTAGCTGATCAGCTAGAAGCCTAGGGACATAATGACACGGCCATGAGTTCCCTGGGTTTTGCTTTTGCCTCAGGTTATCCTAGACTACGTAATGTAGAGGCTGGAAACCCAGAAATGGCAATGGGCACAGACAAAAAAACCTTACACTCTCATTCTTAAAAAAGCCTGGTGGTGCCTGCGTTGCGTCCAACCTTGGCTCAGGTCATGATCTCTTGGTTCGTGAGTTCAAGCCCTGCATCCGGTTCTCCACCATGGACAGTGCAGAGCCTACTTCAGATCCTCTCTCTCTGCCCCTCCCCAGGTTGCATGCATGCACACACACACGCACTCTCTCTCTCAAAAATAAACCAACACTTAAAAAAAAAAAAAAGCCTGCTGGGGGACGCCTAAGTGGCTCGGTCAGTTGAGTGTCCAACTTTGGCTCAGGTCATGATCTCACAGTTCATGGGTTCGAGCCCGACATTGGGCTCGCTGCTGTCGGTGCAGAGACCCACTTCAGATCCTCTGTCCCTCTCTTTTTTCTGCCCCCGCCCCTGCTCTCTCCCTCTCTCTCTCTTTCAAAAATAAATATTTTTTTTAAATTAAAAAAAAAATTTTTGATGCCTACTGGGTGATTTTCTTTTTCTTGCCTTACTGAAGTGACCCAAATCTTAACTATAATTATGGAATAAAAACGATGACAGTGGACGTACTTGTCTTTTCCCTGATTTGGGGAAACCATTCACTCTTTCATCATTAAGTGTGATGGTTGCTGTGGGTTTTTCATAGATGCCTTTTATCAGGTTGAGGAATATTTCCTTCTATCCAAGTTTGTTGAGATACTTCTTTTCGTGTATGGTCGTTTGTCAGATGCTAACTCTATTGAGATGATCCTGTGGTTTGTTGGTTGTTTTTTGTTTTTTTGTTTTTTTTTTTTTTTTTTTTACTTCTATTAATAAGATATATTACATTAGATTTTTGGAGGCTAACCTAACTTTGCATTCCTGGGATAAATCTCACTTGGCCATAATGCATACATACTCCTTTTTGTACGTTGTTGGATTCAGTTTGCTAATATTTTCTTTAAAATTTTTGCATGTGGGGTGCCTGGGTGGCTCAGTTGGTCAAGCATCCGACCTGAGCTCAGGTCATGAGTTTCAAGGTTCATGAGTTTGAGCCCTGCATTGGACTCTGCATTGGTGGAGCGGAGCCTGCTTGGGATTCTCTCTCTCACTCTCTCTCTCTCTCTCTCTCTCTGCCCCTTCCCCACTTGCGTGCTCTCTCTCTCTCTCAAAATAAATAAATAAACTTTAAAAAAGTAAAAAAAAAAATGCATCTATATTCATGGGATATTGGTCTCTGATCTTCCTTTTTTGTGATATCTTTGTTTGGCTTTGGTGTTAGGGTAAAAAACAATTTTTTTTGACAGAGTGAGAGAGAGGGAGGTAAAGAGTGAGAGCGGGGAAGGGACAGAGGGAGAGGGAGAGAGAGAATCATAAGCAGGTTCCACACCCAACACAGAGCCTGACACAGGGCTTGAACTCATGATCATGAGGAGATCATGACCTGAGCTGAAATCAAGAGTCAGTCACTTAAGCAACTGAGCCACCCAGGGGCCCCAGTGTTCGGGTAATACTGTTCTCATAGAATTAGTTGACAAGTGTCCCGCTCCTTTTTTTTTTTTTTTTTTTTAATTGCATGAAAGAGTTTGTGAAAGAATGACATTATTTCTTCTTTAAATATTTGAGAAAATTCACCAGTGAAGCCATCTGGAACAATACTTTCCTTTGTGGGCAGTATTTTAATGACTATTTAATCTCTTTACTTGTTATAGGTCTATTTAGCTTTTCTATTCTTTCTCTTCGGTAAGAGCTTTATTGAGATATAATTCACAAGCCATAAAATTAACCAGTCTGAGGTGGACAATTTAGTATATTCACAGAGGTGTGCAACCATTACCATGATCAATTTTAGAATGTCTGCATCACCTCCAAAAGAAACCCTGAACCTTGTAGCCTTTACCCTCCTTCCCAATCCTCCCCCTGATCTAGGCTATCACTAATCTACTTTCTGTCTCTATGTATTTGCCTATTTGGGGCATTTTATATAAATGGACTCATACAATACGAGATCTTTTGTGACCGGCTTCTTATACTTAGTATAATGTTTCCAAGGTACATTCTCATACCTTTTTACGGTCAAATACGATTCGATTGTATAGATCTACCACTTTGATTTATCCGTTCATTAGTTGGTGGACTTTTGGTTGCTTCCACTTTTTGGCTATCATGAATAATGCTACTATAAATATTTGTGTACAAGTCTTTGTGTAGACCCATATTTTAATTTCTTTTGAGTACATTCCTATGATTGGATTCTACCTCTTCTTGAGTTCATTCTGGTAATTTGTACCTAGGAAACCTAAGTTGTTTAATTTGTTGGCATAAAGTTGTTAATAACATTCTCTGACGATCCTTTTAATTTTTGTAAGGTCAGTGGAATGCTCTCTCTTTTAGCCCTGATTTTGATCATTTGTGTCTTCTCTCTTTTTTCTTGATCAGTCTAAAGGCTCATCAACTTTGCTGACGTTTTAAAGAACCTATTTTTTTTTATTTCGTTGGTTTATTCTGTTTTTTTTTTTTTTTGGCTTAGTTTCAAATGATTCACATATACACAATAAATACTACACCTCCCACACACGTACCCGCCGAGAGAGAAAATGAGAAAGAAACCGTGGCAAAGTATAAGCAATTATACTGAATCTGAATAAAGAACTTTATTCTAATCCTCCAACTTTTCTATACGTTGAAAATAATATCAAAATAATATTATGTAACATCGAAATAAAGTTACTAAAAACGAGTATTTCTCCCACCTCAAATCCGACTGCATTGTGGCCGCGCTAGAGGAGGGAAGGAGATAGGGCAGGGGAGAGGCGTGGGGGACTCAAGGAGGACATGCCCAAGGCAGCCCTCCAGTCTTGCCACATGCCAACGCAGCACAGAGAGTCCCAGAAGTTGTCTTCATGGAGCTGAGAGCTGTGTGGATGGGCCCCTGGGAGCTGGCAACAGAGGCCTGGTGTCCGGGATGAAGAACAAGTCCAAGGACAGGAGACAAGGGAGAAAATGAGACATATTGGCAGATGCTTACACTTAGAGAGACTCCCCTTCCCCTAAGACTTGGTGCCACATAAGCCCCATGCAGAACTCAGATGTCACACTGCGGAGGGGTTCAAACCTTGAATTGACTGTCATCGTCTCTGTCAGTCAGTGAATGGGGACTCTAGATAGAAATTACAGGAAAAAAGCTGTATTTCTTGTGCATGCCTTTCCTGGCCTGAGAAATGAATACCTGCTACACACACACACACACACACACACACACACACGGACAGCAATGATGAAAAAAAAAATTGGAGTAGCCATGTTAATATCATGCAGAGTAGATTTCAGAACAAGGAACATTATCAGCAACTAAAAGGAACATTACATAATGATACAAGACCAATTCTCCAATTAAGCATCCTCAACATTTGTGTACCTAAATATAGAGCCCCAAAAGGCCTGAAACAAAACACAATAGAACTTAAAGGAAAAATGGAGAAAATTCAGTTATACTTGGAAACGTGAACATCCCTCTCTCTGTAATCAATGGAGCAAGTAGACAGAATCTCCAAAGTTGTGGAAGATATGAATAATACTAACAACCAACCCAACCTAGTCGGTATTTACAGACAACTCCACCCAGTAACCGCAGAATAGGCCTCAGAAAGATCTTAATGGGAAACTAAGAGGCTTAGAACAAAGTGGGTCAGAACACGCATTTACCCATACATGTTGAATCGCACCACTTGAATTTTCAGAATGCATCGGTAGACAGTCTGAGGACAATCCACTTTTAGATTCTGGATTCTCTCAATTTAACCCCACTTTGAAAAGACACTTGGTTGGCCACCAGACAGTCCCCTAATTTAACATCATTCTGAAGCCTTAAAAATAAACCTAGCTTGTGCAAGTTGAGGTCAGCTGTCTATATGAGGTTTGAAAGAAGAGTGTGAATATTTAGCAGCATATGGAGGTATTAGCCAGTACAATCAAATAAAATGATTAGAGGCATAAAAATAGGAAGGGAGGAGGTAAAACTAT
The DNA here is from genome assembly GCF_046562875.1 of Panthera onca. Classification (NCBI taxonomy): domain Eukaryota; kingdom Metazoa; phylum Chordata; class Mammalia; order Carnivora; family Felidae; genus Panthera; species Panthera onca. Next base: position 90,214,643 of record NC_138357.1, read on the forward strand.
ATTGTTGATAAGATACTGAAAAACTCTAGAGAATCAATGCTAAAACTAATACAGATATTAAGTTTAGCATGGTAACAATACAAAAACAACAACAAAAATCAATAGCCTTTACATGTCAAACAATATTGCTTCTAAAATGCAGTGGAAGAGAAAACTCCATTTTCAACTATGGAAAACTAACGGAAAACTCCATTTTCCATTATCAGGCATGCAAAGAAACAGGAAAACATGACCCACAATTAAAAGAAAAATCGATCAGAATAAACCTAGAAGTGATACAGGTAACAGAATGAGTAGACAAAGACATTGAAAGAGTTATTAAACTGTGTTTCCTATGTTCAAGCAGGGAGAGGAAAGCAGGAGGATACCAACGAGATCCATATCAAACTTCTAGAGATAAGAATTACAATGTCTGAGATGAAAACAAAAATATTAGAGGCGATTAAGAGCAAATTAGACACTGTGGAACTGAAGTTTACTGAAATCAAAGACAGAACAATAAAATCAATCGAATACGAAACCCAGAAATAAAGAAATTTTAGGGGCGCCTGGGTGGCTCAGTCGGCTAACCATCCAACTTTGGTTCGGGTCATGATCTCGTGGTTTGTTGAGTTCAAGCCCCCCATTGGGTTCTCTGCTGTCAGCACAGGGCCTGCTTCTGTCTCTCTCTCTGCCCTTCACCCACTCATTCTCTCTCTCTCAAAAATAAATACACATTAAAAAAAATTTTTTTTAATTCAACAGATGATCAGTGAGCTATGGGACAATTTCAAACAGCCTAACATATTCACAATTGGAGGATTCAAAAAACAATACTTGAAGAAATAATGGCCAAAATTTTCCAAATTTGATGAAAACTGTAATTCCACAGATTTCGGATACTCAAAGAACGCCAAGCCAAAGATACAAAAAGAAAATTATACCAAGATATTCACAATCACATTGCTTAAAACCAGGGGGAAAAAATTAAAGCAGCCAGAGAAAACTTATAACAATGTATATGATGTTTACAATATATGTAGATCGAAAATATATGACAAAAATAGTAGGTCATTAAAACTACAATATATGTAAACGAGTGTGATGTCATGTGAAGGTAGACCATGATAAGATATATAACACAAACCCTAAAGCAACTATAAAAAACAACAAAGGGGCGCCTAGGTGGCTCAGTGAGTTGAGCATTGGACGTGTGATTTCGGCTCAGGTCATGATCTCGGGGTTGTGGGACTGCACCTCACGCTGGGCTCTGTGCTAAGCGTGGAGCCTGTTTGAGATTCTCTTTCTCCCTCTGTCTCTGTCTCTCTAGAAAAAAAAAAAAAAAAAAAAACAACAAAGCACACACACAACAAAGAGCTATAATAAACCAACAAAGGATAAAATAGAATCATAAAAAACATTCAGTCTAAAGACAGAAAAAGAGAACAGAACACAGCTGGTACAAATGAAAAATAAAGAGCAAGGTGGTAGATTTAAACCGAACCACGGAGCATAACTAAATAAAATGGTCTAGACAACCCTTGGTAAGCAGAAGAATGGCTCTCCCCGCCCAAGATACCCCCACCCTAGACCCTTTGAATATATTATATTACATGGCAAAAGGGACTTTGCAGAGGTGATTAAGGGCATGGATTTGAGACAGAACATTATCCTGGACCGTCCAGATGAGCCCAATGTCAGAGTCCTTAAAAGCAGAGAAGCTTTCCTGGCTGCGTCAGCGAGACGAGAAAGAAAAAGAGAGACGTGGCAAGAGAAACGTGACGTAAGGACTCAGCCTGTCATTGCCAGCTCTGAAGACGGAGGAAGGGGGCCAGGAGGCAAGGAATGCAGCAAATTCTAGAAGCTGGAAACAGCTTTCAGGTTTACAGCCAGCAAGAAAATGGGAACCTCGGTCCTACAACCACAAGGAACTGAATTTTGTCAGCTACCCAAACGAGCAGGAAAAGGATTTTCCCCCTAGGGCCTCCAGAAAGGAATGCAGTCTGCCGACACTTTGATTTAATCTGGGGAACTCATACCAGACTCCGGACCTACAGAGGCGTAAGATAATAAATGTGTGTTGTTTTAAGCCAGTACATCTGTCCTACTTTGTTATAGCACCAATAGGAAAGTTAATACCTACTCCAGGTAAAGGACAGAGATTATCAAACTGATAAAAAGGCAAGATTAAACAGTATGTTACCGAAACCTTATATAAAGGTTAAAAGTGAAGGAATAAAAAATTACAGCATTCTAACCCTAACGAAGAAAAGCTGGCTCAGTGGGTTGAGCTGCCGACTTCGGCTCAGGTCATGATCTCATGGTTAGTGAGTTTGAGCCCTGCACTGGGCTCCATGCTAAGAGTGGGGAGCCTGCTTGGGATTCTCTCTCCCCCTCCCTCTCTGCCCCTCTTCCATTCATACTTTCTCTCTCTCTCAAAAAAAAAAAAAAAAAAAAAAGCTGGAGTGGCTACATTAATATCAAAATAGATTGCCGAACAAAGAATATTACCAGGAATGAAGAAAGTCATCTCATTATAATAAAGGGGCCAATTCATCAGAATACGTGAAGTAAAATCCGAGAGAAATGCATGGAAAAACAGACAAATCCACAATTTTGGTTGTAGAGATCAGCACCACTCTCTCAGTAATGGATAGAACCACCAGAGAGAAAGTCAGTATAGAAATAGACTCGAATAACACTTGTCCTGTCACAGAACATTCCATTCGACGGCAGAGTACACATTCTCTTCAAGCACACGTAACTCATTTACCAAGGGCCACAGTCCTGACCCTAAAACAGACTCAGTAAGGTTAAAAGGATTCAAGACACACACAATATAGTCTCCGGTTACAATGGAATTAAATTAGAAACTAACAAGAAAAATATCTTGAAAAGCTCCAAACAGTGGGAAGAATACACTTAAAAAAAAACCAAAAAAAAAAAAAAAAAACCCCAAAAAAACCCAAAAACAAAACCCTGTATGAAAGAAGAAACCAAAGGGGAAATCGGAAAGTATTTTGAAATGAATGAAGATGAAAATATATTCTATCCAAGTGTATCGAAGGCCCCTTATACAGGAAAAGGTTAAGTCAGTAGGCCTGGGTTGATCAAATCCCGCACATTACCAAGAAAACCTCTTGGCTACTTCCTGGGAACTAAAAACTGAGCCTTGGAATGTTCTGTCTTGTTAAGAGTATTTTTGTATGTCTGAGTTCTTTGGCCATTCTGTTCCACTTTGACCAGATAGTTTATGCTGCTGATGTGATTTATAGTGAACACCTGCATCTGCTCTAAGAGGTCTGGAGTCTCGACTAGCTGAGGTTGCTCATGCAGGTGCTAACTCCCAATAAAAATCCTGGAGCCGCCCTGGTTGGCAACACTTCGCCTGTCATGTATTGTTGCCCAAAGAATTCAGCATGTCTCGTGAAACTCCACTGGGAGGGGACACCTGGAAGCTTGAGCCTGGTTTCCCCCTATACTTCTCCCTATGTGCCTTTTCTCTTTGGTGATTTTAATCTGTATCTTTCACTGTAATAAACTGTAACCATGCATAAAACAGTTTCTAAGCCCTGTGACTCTTGATAGTGAATCAGCAAGCCTGAGGCTGGTCTTGGGGGGTGGGGGGGCCTACACACATAGCGAAAGCATCCACTGGATGGAAATTTATAGGACTAAATGTCTATACTAGAAAATGTCTCAAATCAGTGACCTCAGCTTCCACCTAAAGAAACGAGAAGGAAAGCAGCTAAAGAAGCCCGAAGGAAGCAGAAGGAAGAAAAATAATAAAGATGAGAGAGAAACAATGGCAAAAACCAGAAATACAATAGGGAACATCAATGAAATCACAAACTGGCTATTTGAGAAGATCAAAAATATTTGTAAACCTTTAGCCAGAGCAATAAGGGTGGGGAGACCCAATTCACTAATATCAGGAATAACACAGAACTACAGGTTTCACAAATGTTAAAAGGATAAATGACTTGAAAGATACAAACTACCAAAGCTCGCTCCAGACAAAATAGATCATCTGAGCAGCCTATATATATTAAAGAAATTGACTGTGTAGCTAAAAACTTTCCCCCCAAAACCCCCAAACTTCCAGGCCCACGTGGCCTTATTGATGAATTCCATCACACATTTTTAGGAAGAAATAATACCAATTCGACACAAACTCTTTGAGAAAACTGAAGAGAGAGAATACTTCCCAACCCATTCTCTGAGGCCAATATTACTCTGATAATAAGACCTCATGAACACAGATGCAAAAATTCTCGGCAACCTTTTGGCAACAACGTATAATCCCACAATACATAAGGTAATCCAACCTCATGAACAAGTGGGCTTTATCTCAGGAGTGTAAGATTCAACATACATCCCTGATTTTAAAAATTTCAGCAAACTAGTAACAGAAAGGGACAGGAACATCCATCTATGAAAAACCTTCAGTTAACATCATACCGACTTTCTCCTAAAACTGGGAACAGGCATCTGTTCTGACCACTTCAATTGTACTGGAGGTTCAAGCCAGTGCAAAAAGGATAGAAAAAGAAAAAAAAAAAACAAGGCATGGGTAGCCGTTGGGAAGGAAGCAGGAAAACTGTCTTTATTCACAGATCACATAAATTATTTATGCGGAAAATCCCAAGGAATCTACAGAAAGCTACTAGGACTAATAAATGAGCCTAGCAAGTTAGGCAGGACACAACCATGCTAGTCACACGAAAAATTTAGACCTTAAAATTTTTAAAATATACAATGCACAATAGCATCAAACATATCAAATACTTAGGGCTGTGAAGGCCTGTTTACCAAAAACTACAAAACAGTGAGAGAAAATACAGATCCGAATCAATGGCGAAATAGGCCTTTTTCATGGGCCAGAAAGCTCAGTACTACCAAGATGTCAACTCTCCACAAATTGATCTCCGGATTCAATGTAATCTCAGTCAAAATTCCAACAGGGCTTTCTGGTAGCAAATGGCAAGCTAATTCTAAAATTAATCTAGAAATGCCAAAGATCTAGAATAGCCAAATCCACTTGGAGAAAGAATAACAAAATTGGAAAACGTACACTCCCTGGCTGAAAGACTTCAGAGAATACAAACACTAAGTTGAGATGATTTACAGACCTAAATGTAAAACTACAAGGCCCCTACCCCTAGTAGAAAACATAGGAGTGTCTTTGAGACCAAGGTTGGGCAAAGATTTCCCAGACAGCACACAGAAAACACTAAACATACAAAAATTGGTACACTCGGACTCTATCAAAATTCAGAATGTCTACTCATCAAGACACCATTAAGAAAACTGAAAAGGCAAATCACAGGTTGGGAAAAATATTTGTAGTACGAATATCTGACAAATGCCTTGTAAGCAGATCACACAAGGAAACCTCCACGAATCAATAACGAAAAGACAACCCAATTTAAAAAGAGCAAAATTTTATCTCTTCATAACAGAGATACGGATGGTCACTATACACATGCAAAGACACTCAACATTGGTCATCACAGAAATGCAAATTATAACTGCAATCAGATACCACACACCAACTAGAACAGCTGAACTTTTGAAAACTAGCAACAATAAGTGTCTCTGAGGACGTGGAAACAACCCAAATGCTGACCAGCAGAATGGTTAAATACACTGTGTTACATTCGTACAATAAAATGCCACTCAACAATAAAAAAGAAGGAACTACTGATACACTCGTCAACACGGATGGATTTCAAAAACATGTTCAGTGAAACAAGTCAAATAAAAAAATACCTCTTGCACACTTCCATTTTTATGAAGTTTAAAGACAGTAAAATTCATCTATGGGGATAGAAATCAGAAAAGTGGTTGCCCGGGGTCCGGGGCAGCAGCAAGGGAGGAAGAGGACGGAATGGAAAAGGACACAAGAGGACTTTCTAGGGTAATGACAGTGCGTTATTCTTGACTGGGGTATAATGGACACGTTTGCCAAAACTCACCAAACTGTACATTCAAGATCTGTTCAGCTTACTGTAGGTAATAACCATATCTCAAAAAAAAAAAAAAAAAATCAGGTTTTTAAAACTAGGCAAATAGCCCTTAAATAAAATAAAATGGAAAATTGCTCAACCTTAGTCATTAAAGAAATGCAAATTAACTCTGCCACGACTCCATTTTCACCTACTGTATTTGCAAAACTTCCAAATGCTCCACAATACAGTCTGTTGGCAAGGCCGTAGGAGAAATAGTCTTGTTCGTGCATTTCCAGGGTGAGTGCAACACAGAAGAGCTATGGAGGGCAACATCAAGCAAGACTATATGCACTTAACTTGTGGCTCAGTAATCTACCATTTTACTCTGAAGATATATACCTCCACAAATACAAAACCACATATTCATAAGGTCACTGAGACATTATTTGAAATAGCAAAAGATTGGAAACACTCCCCAAATATCTCATCGTTGGGAGATGATACATACAAACAATGGATCCCCATGAATTGATAATGATTTTTTAAGATCTATTCAGTGGAGAAAAGTCAAGGTGCCAAAATATGTACACATCCTGCTACATCTTGGGTATACAAGGAGGGAGGTAAGACTCTACATACCAATTTATTTACTTCTGGGAAAAGAAACACAGAAGATAGGAGCTGATGAATTAAGAATGGTTACCTACAGGTGGTGAGTGGAGACAATTTGAAGGTGCTTAAAGGGATGGGAACAAGACTATGTAAATGCTGTAGAGTTTGAAAATAAAGTGAAGTCGAAATAAAGTTCCAGCATCGCACTTCAGTGTTCACTAGCAGATTACCCACTGCTCACACACAGCTCCTTGGGTTCTTACTCGTGAAACTTTTGAGGAGACCGGCCTTATCTGGAGGAACCGAGTCTTACAGAGGAATTCTAATTCATGGACTACAAGCCCCATCTGATTTAGAATGATTTCTGGCGGGGTAATTTGTAGGTTGATCAAGATTTAAAAACTACCCAGGTTTGGGGTGCCTGGGTGGCTCAGTCCCACTCTTGGTTTCGGCTCAGGTCATAATCTCACAGATCGTTGAGTTCGAGCCCTGCGTTGGGCTCTGCACCGATGGTGTGGAGCCTGCTCGAGATTCCGCCCGGCCCTGCCCCTCCCCCTACTCAAGCTGTCTCAAAATAAATAAATAAACCTAAGACAAAAAGCTACCCAGGTTTTGTAGACACGTGTATTGCCCAATCTTTGGCACTTCCTAGTTTTTCCTTTTTACTGAAATTTCTGATGCATCAGAATTGCATATCTTTTTGAACTTCCCCCCTCCCACCAATTATTTTCAGTACCTTAACCCAGAAAATCTTGTTGGTCATAGAGTTGAGTACTGACTTCCATTTATTAGACATAGAATCCTTTCCATGTGCACACATCTCAAAATTTGCATCCGAATACATTTAATGAAAGATAATGACATTTAGATCACATATATCAAGTTTTCTAAAGATAACATTCTCCGCTACTTTTCACTCTGCCAAATGTATTATTCCACACAACATGGAGCGCTAAAGAATGCTTAGCTACAATTAACTACATACGCCTACAAAATCAGTGTTTGCTTTCTCCTCCTTTCTCTCCCCTTACACTCAACAGTTGTTGTATTTGCACATTTGGGGGAGTACGTGTGGTTCAGGTTATTACCTTGTGCCAACCATACCTTTAATCTGAGGTTGGCACACTTGAAAATCATGTGTTGGATATGTTAAATCAGATTCTCACCTAAAATAGACGGCTAAATGGTAGATCGTGTATAGAAAAAATGCCTACTCATCATTATACCGAAAATATTCTATTTATACATTTTCTTGTCACAGTTTCCTGAAGTGCCGTTATTTGACTTTAGGATGGAACCACTCAGTAGACATCACTAAGACTTAACGGGACCGTCCTTTCCTCTATCATTTCCATTTCCTAAAATCCATTGCTTGTATCTTCTCCCTGATAACGTGTCGTCTTTTGCAACCACCACCGTGGGTCCTAGTGCAGCATAAATCCATGCTTCCATTTTAAGAGCGCAAAAATCTAGGAGTAGGACGTTGGGAAGACTACTCCCAAATGCTTCTTCTGAAGACAGGCTTAAACACTATGCCATACATCCCAGCTTGCCAGGGGAGCCCAATTTATGGCTACTGCCCTGTCCCAAGAATTAGCAATTGTGCCCCTTTTTGATCTCAAAAGCATTCTGGTTTGGACTACAAAAGGAACGGTTGGCCCGATTACAGGTTACCACATTTAAAGACATCTTTCTCTTGTTAAATACTCAAAATGAAAAGTCTCTTTTAAGTAGGACTACAGAGTAAGCGCTCAGCGATTCCTAGTTCTCTGCAGTGGGAGGTAGAATAAACAGCGAGCACTTCTCTGGAGTCGGATCACTACCACAGTTGGAACACTTAATGACCACAAACCTTGGGGAAAGTTATGGGAGCTCTCAGTTTACTTATCTGTAAGATGGGGATACAAGAGTACCTAACTCAGAGGGTCACCGTGAGGACTAAAAAGAATACACAAGTAGTCAGTAAATGATAGGCATCTGTAGGCCACGCTAAAAAATTACCCTCCTTGGGGTCCCTGGGTGGTTCAGTCGGGTAAGCGTCTGACTCTTGATTTCAGCTCAGGTCAGGATCTCACAGTTCGTGAGCTTGAGCCCTGCGTCGGAGGCTGCCTGGGATTCTTTCTCCTTCTCTCTGCCCCTCCCTCACTGTCTCGAAATAAACATTGAAAAAAATTTAAACGAAATACCATCCTTATTTCCCCGTCCAACTAAAAAAGTAGGCCTTCCTTTCAAAAACAAAACACTACACAGGTTGCTTCACGATATATATGTACAACGCTAGGACTGTGCAAAGCACTCCAGGACAATGACACAAAATATGTAAAATCGGTGATCTGTTTGCTGTTCACCAGAGACCAATATAATCTCAAACTGAGGGCTCCTAGAAAGACCAAATGGACAAGTCCATCAACCTCCAAATTCAATACCTTTTTCCATCCACGGCAATTTAGGTGCTTGCTCCACTGAGGGTGCTCTGGCAAGTGTCACCATCTTGTGCCAACCCGGAAAAAAAAAAATCCCTTTCACTCTCATCTTTGCAGTATGGTGTGGTTATTTTTCAAAAGCTCCAGTTTGTCTACCACCGCTCGGGCGGTTTAGCTTTCTTCTCCTTTGCAATCCCCCGTTCTCTCATACGCTGACATTCCTTGGCGGGTATCTGGTCTACCTCTCCTCACCAGTTCCCGGGTAATCTTCTCTCTTCTGGTTCTGAGCACCACCTCAATGAACAGCAGATACACGGTTCCAGTCCAGGCCTCTCCTAATTCCAACTACTTAGATGCCCTGCAAGTAGTTCATGATCTTCTGCCTCTAGAACCACCCTTCGGTGATTTCCTATTTATTTTCGGTCTTCCCCATCTGTGCTCTTATTCCCAACCTTACAACATCCCAAGTTCAAATCCAAATCCTCTCTTCCTTGGATTTCTCTGCTTTGGAGATATCCCTCCGGCAGCAATGTACAGGATTAGACGGAGTGTGTCAAAGCAGGTAGGAAGACGACAGCAAATCCAGGGCTGTTTTTTTGTTTAAATCTCATGGACGGTCCCATATTAACTACAGGGCAAAGTGTCAACACCTCTCATGGCAGAGGCAGCTTTCCAACATCTCGGAGCTTTCCTGCCCTTTCCAGTTGTCTGTTAGCACTCCTCTCACTCCTTAGCCAAAGTTCCCAAACCCTCTTGGCTCAGGAGGGTGTGATGATGTAAACCCCACTGAAATGCAGGCCCCAATACTACTCACCCTTCTTGTCACCTCTTCTAGGGTTTGCCTGATAGATTACATGTGTCTCCCATTGAGATGTGTGTGTGGAGGGCAGAGGACGGGGATTACATCTTAGGTTTGCTTTTTAGGAGATGCTAAGTGAGTAATACTAAATGAAAATACACATGACAATAAAGATTTAACGACTAGGTTCTGAGAAGCAGACACTTCATTTAAGTTAAATTCATAGCATCATGCTATCTTACATTTCAGTTGAAAATGTGAAGGTTCTGTTAATTTACTACTTTTAAAACCTGAGCTCTTATTTCAAAATGAAGAAGCCAATTTTTTTTTAATTGATTTAACATATAAATAGGTAAAGCAAGTTGAACTGCTCTACCGATGGTGTACGATTTCCTATTTAACTGGTGACAGTGAGAGAATATGATTCAGTTCCCACTATCTGGGTCAACATCTGCTTTTTTGTACATTTTGTAGTCAGCTTCTTTCTCTAAACAATGTGTGTGCATTACGATGCAAACTTATTTCATTATTAAGGCATCTGGATAAAGTGTGCTTTTAACGGGATTTACCTATACACAGAGCAGTAACAAGAAAAAAAATTCCTCTATTTCTTCTGAAATATGAAAAATATAAATTATAATAAAGGATATTCAATTGATGAAAAGAAAGCAGTTTACACAAGACTCTATCTAGTTTATACTTCAGAGTAACGATACATTTGATTTCTCTCTCCTATGCTCTTACCCATTCAAAGACTAAGGACTAAGCTGGGCAAGTGTTATTTTTGACATAGAACTTCCACGTGTGTATCAATGAAACAGCACTAAAGTATTCCTAAATGTCAGACAGCGTATATTCATCTCGGCAATAAAGTATCTTGATAAAACCAGAGAAAATAAGACACCGTGTCAGCAAGATAAACTAGAACTGTTTAAGTAGCATTTAGGGCATAGCTTTAGCATTCTTAGAACCTTTGCTTCTGGATAGTGGCTTGCAACTTTTATTTACAGAAATGTCGGCCTTGAGTTACTTCAAAAATACTAGTGGTTACACATCCTAAGCAGCACTTAGACAAGCACTCTTGCTCCTTAACTAAAATAGATTTGTAATTATTTCCTTCTGAAATTATAAATAAGAGATGATTGCTGCTAGTAGATATTCAATATTTACTAAATTAACTAATTAAATAAAATATCTCCATGCTTTCAAGCCTTCGAACTGTTTCCAGGAGGACAACATACTCCAAAACTATCTGAACAAGAATACTTGATTAATGCAATCAGCACGGCATTTCCCCAGATAGGATTATAAATTCTCTTTAGTCATAAATAGAACTTCATTTATAGCATTCTCTATGCTTCTTCACTAAAGCTTCCCGGAAAAATCTGATAAAAAGAGAGTATGTGCCAAATGCAAGGTGCCATTGTTATAAAACGAAATCCTATTGTTGTCCATTAGAAGGGACCTGTTGATGGTAATATAGCTGGCTATATTTTTACCAGTGATGTGGATTTGTAGACTCTCCCCCCACCACCCCAATCACGTCATGCAAGCAGGAAAGCATGAAATTTAAAACTGCCTAACATTAAAAAATAAGTCTCTTTTAATTTATTTGCATTCTAAAATAGAGCCCTTATCTGAACCTTTTTTCCATATAAAACTCTACTTAGTGATGTACAAGATTTATCAAGCCCACGTCACATTCCCTTTAAAATCTGAAGTTCAATCACTATTTCTTTTCTACTATTATACTATGTTTTGGCCACAAGTGTTTATTGGTCTGTCATTGCAGTAATTTGCAACTTCACAATAAACCAGTCTGACATTTTGGGTCTTGAAGATACATACCATATATATTTCTTTAAAAATAATCATACTTTTGTAAGCAATACTTTACAGTAGACACCTCAAAAATCTACCATAGATGTGAAACTTAAAACGAGAAAAATTTAAGTTCTAAATCTTTATACATATATATCCAGATTTCTATATATATTATATATACATACAGAAGTATATATAAAATATATATAATCAGATTTGAAAAATGAACAAAAACTGGGCACTGTACATAAAGTCTTTTTAAAACTCAAACAATAGAAAACTCTTTAAACATTAAACAATTTTAATAAAAGTTTCTGTACAATGCTAAGCAGTTTTATTTACACATAGAAAATGTAATAGGAGTAGTGTTTGAAATTACAGAACTCCTTAAAATTTCAATGGCAGGTAAATCTGGAAAAAATAACAGCATTCCATTCACAAATATTTTCAAGCAATAAATATGTATTTATAAATAGTGTAAATTTACATCAAGATTAGAAACAAAAATCACAAATCTGAAGTTTATTCCTTAGTCTATGTGCAATCCATTATCTTTGTGACTTGGCTGTTAATTTTTTAAACATTTTTATTTAGGAACCAAAAGTGTAATAACCGTCATGGTTTCAAAACAAGACAGAAAAAACATAAAAGCAGTAAAAAAGTTCCTTACCTAACTTTTCACATTAAAAAAAAGTTGACCAAAGAAAGACTTAAAATTGCTAACTACCTTACAAAGAAATGACCAGCTAGGCTAGTTATTTTTTTTTTTTTTTTTTCCAAGGAAAATTCTGAAGGGGAAAAGATAGATGAAAACCAATTCGTCAGCCCAGAAATAGAGAAATATAAAAGAGGTCGTTTTCAAGTCAGTAGTCTGTATGATTTTGCCAGTTTTGTCAGATATATACAAAACATGGAATTTATTATTCTTTTTTCTCTGAAGTACAGCTGATCAGCTTCAGGAGAGTCCCGGAGTAGGAGCAGTGCTCTCCCCTGTCCAGTTGGGTGACACTCCGCACTGGGAAGGTTGCATAGACACAGTTTTCAGCCAGCAGCCTTACGAGATAGCTACAAAAACCAGTGGTGCAGAACTGAGTTACTTCCTGAATAGCAGAAAAGGTCTCATGTAACGTCCATGGAACACTATCAAGATGAGGAGGATGGTAATGGAGGAGCCTGAAAATAAAAGGGACGTTACTTTGGTATTCGCACTGTTAACGGTGTTCCCTAGCTCAAGGCTACAGGCACAGTCAGCCTCTGAAGGTAGGCGAAGTAAGGGTTCTCAAGAAAGTTCAAGGGCCTGCTACACAATGTCAAAGAATAACTTCCCTTACCTTTCTCCCACCTGGGCAATTTTCCTAAGGGTTTGAGACCACTGCTCTACTCAGCGCACCCACCTTTTTCTGTACTTCGCCAATCGGTCAAAACCTCTTAGGATAAGTTATTAGGATGCCCGTATTTTAGACTGCTTCCAAACAAACAAAACAAAAAAAGGCTTGTGGAAAATGATTTCACGGATTATAATTTCATCAGTGGCTCGCTTCAGAACCTGTCTCAACGAGATCATGTATTTTGCTGAACATAATTCCAGACCATTGTCTTCTTCTTCAAGCGATCTTGAAGACCATTTAAGTGAAAATGGGAGCTACATTTCAGTAATTCAGTTTCTGATCACTGATCAAACTTTTCTCACTAAGAGAAAAGTACTGGAGGAAGTCAACAATTCGTAAATTATATCTGTGTTTCTATTCATGAAACTATTGATACGCTAGAGTAAAAAGCTTCCCCCTAAGCATCTGCCGGTTAACATTAAAAACTGTGTAAAACTTGTAAGTATACTTGAATTTCATAAGGTTATGTAACGTACCAGGAAGTTAAGCTCCATCAAATATTCCCAGGAGGTTAATAGTTCTGGTAACGACAAAACTTTAAATAAATATAATTAGCTGTAAAAGCCCAAGTCTATTTAAGACCACACTTACGGATTCATTTTGTGGACACTAATAACCTATGTACACATTTTATCAACCGAAATCAAATGACACAAAGGCTATGACAGTGTTCTAAAAGCACAGAAAGATTTTAAAATGTCATTACTGTGACATTATTCAGCCTTGGACTCACCCAGGAAGAAAAGTGAAAATGAAATACACCAAGTTCATAGGAATAAATACTTGGAAGGAATGATATGACTGTTTCCTCATGCAGTATCCAACAAGCAAAAGGAAAATTTAAATATTCCATTACCTCCTACTTTTCAGGTGGCAGAACAAACACTGCCGCTTCCCTATCCAGCTAAGTATGTACTCACATGTTCATTTCACTTACTAATGTAAATTGGTCATAGACTTGCATCAGGTCCTCCATTTTATACTGTTCTAGCACCACAAAATTTTCCAGGTTTCCGCTGGTTTTTCGTGCACAATCTTGGCAATGCACTATGTAGGTCTTTCGAGAATTGCTCTCATTAGTGACAAAGAGCAGATCAAAAACCTCCACCTATTTTTATGCAAGAGAAAAAGCATTCAGTGGAGATCATGGTATTTATTTATTGTACTGTTTTGGTATAACCACAGAATTCTGCTTTACGTGGAATTGTGGACAGTGATCTCTGGTTAAGAGTAGGTACTAAGGGGCGCCTGGGTGGCTCAGTCGGTTAAGCACCCAACTTCGGCTCAGGTCATGATCTCGCGGTCCGTGGGTTGGAGCCCCGCATTGGGCTCTGTGCTGACAGCTCAGAGCCTGAGCCTGCTTTGGATTCTCTGTCTCTCTCTCTCTCTCTGCCCTTCCCCTGCTTGCACGCTCTTCCTCTCTCAAAAATAAATAAACATTAAATAAAAAAAAGAGTAGGTACTAAGACAAACATGGTCATGTCTGAGAATCTTTAAGAGAGCCAGGTATATTCTGCACCAAACCCAAAGACATGGGTGGCACTGCACATGTAGGGGAACGATCTCAGAGAATGACACACTCGTTACAACCACTGGCAAAAGCCTAGTTCAAAGGCTGATCAAGGTCAGCCTATTTTTGTTTTGAATCCAAAACACTGGCATACTACCAGAAGAAAGTGATTGTTATTTTCCATTTACTTGTCGGTACTCATCACGGAGTACTGTCTTCTCCCACAGACTGAGCTCCTCAGATGAAGACTATGCTTTACTCACTTTTGTACCTCCAGAACATACCACACTGCTCACACAAACCTCAAAACCTACGTGGTGAATAAATATAATCTGATTTTACAGATGAGGAAACTGAAGAGGTCAGTGACGGTGAGTATTCAGTTATAAGCCTCATGTGAGGGAACAGGAGTACAAGCAAAAAGTGTGCTCATGAGTATCGGATGATTTTAGAAATAATAACCTCTAACTTTTACAGAAAGACTGATGAATTGCTAAGGTTCAGGGGGGATAAGAAAGAACAGTTAGGGATAGGAGTCATTCTCAAATTCTGAAAAGCGTATACACCTTTTTTTTTTTTTTTTTTTTTTTTGAGGCATAACACACCTATCTGATCTCCCAAAGACTTTTGAGAGAGAGCATGAGCAAGCGAGTGGGAGAGAAGTAGAGGGAGGGGAAGATTGAGACTCTTAAGCAGGCTCCACGCCCAGTGCATAGCCTGATGTGGGGCTCGAACTCATGACTCTGAGATCAGGACCTGAACCGAAATCAAGAGCCGGATGCTTAAGTGAGCCACCCGGGTGCCCATGAACTCCCAAAGATTTAACTTTGGCCAGTTATACAACATCAGAAAAGCTGATGGATTCAACCATTTCAAATAAACGTCAGTGTCAGAATACAGAATTTCAAGGTTTGAAATGGATCACTAACATCCTTGGCTTTGGCAAATCCTTGAATTTATACAATCAAATTCAAAGAATTTATTCAATGAGAATATGCTCATGACCTCATGTCTTCTTTGAACAGTGTGTTCACTAAAATCTCAGTATTCACCCACCATTTTACCATTACTATCAATGAACAACAACGTGAACCTCATGATCCGAACTAGGAAATTTGTAAGCATTCTTCAACCTGTCCCTCACTTCGGCCATTTGATGAGTTGTCTTGTGGATTTTACTCTCTAAATATTCTTGAATTCCTCTCCTTCTTTAATATTCGCACTACAATCTAGGGAAGGCCTTAGGATAACAACTCTTAATTAAGACCCCTGTAACATAGCTTCCTATCTCCATTCTCTCCAATCACATTTCTCTTTGAAACACATACCCACCGTTGCTGATGCTCAGCAAAGCTTCCTACCACCTAGACTCTTAAGTAGAATTTGCACTGCCTGTGTGCCAGCCACACTGGACGACTTAACCCTTTTCTGAATAAGCCATTCCATTTCCCAAGTCGTGGGCCTCATAATAACATTCACTCTACCTCTAATTCTCACCATTTTTTAGCCCACCGAAGTCATACTCACTCATCCTTGAAGGATGGACTCAAACTTTAATACTTTTGTGAACTCTTATACCGATACCAGGAGGGAAAATTAGGTCACCCTCCCCCTCAGTGTTATCGTAAGTCAGTAAGACCAACCTCACATTCACCACAGGCTCATGTACAATTAGTTGTTTATAACTGGTCTTCTCCGAGTAGAATGTAAGCTCCTTCAGAACAGGTACCACATTAATATTGGTTTCTGCTTCTCTTGCCAGCCTTGGCCACAGGAGATTGACCAATGTCTTAGGAATTACACTAGAGCGAACAGTGATCTGCCCGGAGCTGTACCAAGCTACATCCACTTTCCTGTCTTCTGCATACATCTGGATTATTCCCAGTTTAAAATCTCAAGACTAAACTTCTTGATGATCATCATTTGTTAAAATATCCCTCAGACAGAGGACACTGTAGTAGATTACTTTTAGAATTAATTCATTGTTACCAAAACAGTATGTCCTGAGATTCAATTTTAATAAAATAGCTAAGTAACAAGAAAATAACAAGCCTGAACACAATGTCAATTGCAGGAAGCTGCAGGACAGAAGAGCATAAACACATTTCAAATAAAAGTAACTAAAGAGAATCCAAAAGTAGGGAGGTAAGAGGCTTTATAAAATAACAAGATTGAACACAATGTCAAATTCAGTAAGCTGCAGGACATATGGGTATACGTACATTTTAAAGAAAAGTCACTCGAGAGAAACCGAAAGTAGAGAGGTAAGAGGCTTTACAAAACAACTGTGGATAACATCGGTTACTTACCTCACAAATGCTACAGTAATGTGCAGGCTCTTCTTTTGTCCGCCCATGCCATATAATCTCTTTTCCTGCAGCAATGAGAGCTTCCCTCAATGTCTGACATTGCTTCAGAGTTCTCAGAAGACAATACCTATTATGGGGGAAAAATTATTTATGACCAGCAACAGAGGACTGGATGTTTTTAGCATAAGAGATGAACTACCAGAAATATAGAAATGCCAAGAGACCAGGTTGTAATATCTGTGACTTTATCTTTTGTAAATTTCTCAGATAGTGTCTTAATTAAAAAAAAAAATAAGGCCAACGCTCAGCAAGTCTGATGACAATATTAGATCATTTAAAGATGAAAATGGATATCTGAATATCAAAATATAGTGACCTTAATATAAAAAACAAAAACAAACAAACAAACAAACAAAAAAAAACCAACCCTGACTCCTTGCTTAAATAGAAGTTGCTAGTTTTGGCTCTTATTTGGGCAAGTCAATTAACCTCTTTGGGAGTCAATGTCCTCACCCTTGACCTAAGGGGTATAAATTCCAGATATGAACTGCTATGATTCTATTAAGGCAGGAAGGCACATTATTTCTACCACTACTACCTGGACACTCGTAAACGGCATCGTCTGCGTAACTGCTTCTGAAACTTCTGAGTCTATACACAGAAAACCATTTATAGATTTAGGCACTACACGATACAAAATTGGTTTCTCTACAGTGCTAAAGAAGAAAAAAAGACATTACTTGATTTTAACTTGAGGATAATATAGTGGAATCTTTCATTTACACTACCACGAGTGAACTCTTCTTGTAGTAATTTATAACTTTTCTACACTCATGATACTAACGATACAGTGAATCCTCAATTTGTGCTGGTTTCCCTACAGTTTGCTGTCATTACTTGGAATTGTCTGCTAAATTCTCTTGACTCTCCTGTGAATTACTGGCTCAGGTTCTCCATTTGCAAGAGGCTGGACTAGAAGATCTCTGAGGTACTTTTCAGCTCTCAAATTCAGAGACAATGAAAATGCCCTAAAGAAAAGGAAATGGGTTTAGCAACTGAGTACTGTTTGAAAGCAAAGTTCCTGCCTACTTTATTCACTGCCTAGGACAGTGCCTGGCATATAGTAGGTGCTCAATAAACATGATTACTTAAGTGAAATTTAAAGTATCATAATAGCATATTTAATTTCTCTTAATTTACATTTCCTTTCTATTTCCTAAGTTACAAGGTCATAGCATTGTTACTCATCAGAACCCATGTACATTCAAACCAAGGTAAAAAAGATGCCTAAAAATATGTGTTAATTTATTTAACAAATATACAACAACAGCAGCTTTACAGTTGTAAGGCAGATCCTTTCAGTTTCATATTCAAAGAATTTCACTCTTAGTTTGGCTCCGGCAATTGTTGTGTTTAACTTACGTAGAAACCAAGTAAGCTTTAGATTCTGGTTGCAGGTCAAAGGTAGGGCAGCTGTGTGTGGAAGGGGCAGGAAAGAGGTGTCAGGGGAGGTAGCAAGTAAAAAGTCAGATCAGGGCAAAAAGAGAGGGCATGTAATTCCAGACTGTGCCACCAGCTCTTGAACAGTACCTGCTCCTCCCTTTTTAACCTCTCCGTGTCACATACAATTCGCCCCTGATGCCACTGAGCTTACTGAACAAGTTTTCCAAGCAGGGCCTCAAAATAAGGTCTCTTTCACAGGAAAGTAACGCCTAAAACTTTGCCGATACCTTTGGAAGATTTGCAGACTCCGCTACGCTCTTGTGTGAGAGAACAAACAAAAGTAATAATACAATAAAGGACATAAATAATAAAACGTAAGAAACAGGAAGCATGGTATTAGGGACTTGAGACATGTTATGCCACGTAACCCTGTGCAAGAGGCACATCTCCATCTTACGAATGAGCAAACTAGGGTTCAGAGAAGCAAAATTTGTGTGATGTCATAAAGCTTATTTTGAAATGGTTGGGCTAGGGGTTTGTAAAAACAAAACCTCCAGCCTCTGCTATCTCACACTGTACTCTTCTTGCTGGTCTCTCTTCCTGTCTTTCTACCTGCCTGCTCCCCCCGTCTTCTCTTTTGAACATGAGATTCTTAAAAGCTCAGCAAATTTAAGTTTTTGTTTTTCAAACACACAGCCTGGCTTCTGTGGAGTACTACTCCACTCTACTCAGCGAATGAACTTTAACCTCCAATGCTACAGACCTCTTTGGTAGACTACAGTTTATAATTTATGGCTCATCGGGTAGTTTCACCCAGAAAAAGGCGATTAGTATGTATTTTTTTCCTGCAAACAATGAAGGGTTAGAGCTAGGGTTATTAGGAGTAAATACTAAGGCATGAGTATTCTGCTTCTGGAATCACAGCTCCAGAATTATTATTTTGGGAGACTAGAAAACCATCAATTCAACTAATGCGATCTGACAACGAATCACCAAATTGTGGCTTCCCCCCCTTGTCCTTAGGTCTTTTCCTTCAAAGTTTTTGTTTCTTCCCATTTTCAAAAGGTAGCAGTTGAAACAGAAGGAGAATTGAGAGAAACAGAGGCTCTTCTGGAGTCCACAGCAATGAGCAGGTCCTAGAGAAAGGATGTGATTCAACTGAAGGGTAGGGAAAAATCCATAGAAAATAAAAACATTTGGGGAAAGGATTCCTAGAAAGATCTAATATTCAAGACTTAACAGTCACCTGTTCTGTTTTGGTTAATCACAGACTCTGATTTCATATGAAGACATTTGAGTGTATCGAAGAGCTTAAAAAGTAAGAATCAAAATCACTGTTGTCGTTTCCTCTTCACTTCCCTTTTGATGAGTTTTAATAAATTTATCTTACAGCAATGAAGAATGCAACTTGTTAAAAGCGAAATACAGCACTAGCAAAAAGTGTAAAAATGTAGAAGACAGAAGATGCTGTTTTTAACAGATGCATTTTAGGAACAGGATCAGAAATGATTTCAGGAGCTAGAGAAGCAGGGAATTCTTTGACTTTTAAGATCAGTCTGGTGTCAGGACCCAAGCCCTGTTTTTAGCTGTCTGGATGAAAGACTACACAAAAAGGCAGGGGATATTAAAGACAGCTCTAGCCTGGAAGAAAACCACAAGGAAGAGGCTGAGTGAGGGCTTGTTGTATTTGAGGTTACACAGTAGAATCTAATCCACCCCAAAAAGCCATCTACAAAGATGGACCCACAAGAGGGATGAACTTTTAGAGAACCATGTTACAAAGGGCCTAGAAATACAAATATACTTGAAATACCAGAATAAGAAAACTCAAGACAAATGTAAGGACAAACGATAATGTACAATATAATCATAATCAACACACTGGGCAAAAGATAAATAGACAAAAGTATGCCACGAATGCTAGAAGGAAGGAGAAGCTCATCTTCAGTTGAGGGGGGATGGGAAATCACAGCAGTTTCCATAAAGAAGTTGTCAATTTAAATGTGAGCAAGGAGAGGTGGGAGGAAAGGATCTTCTAGGCAGAGGGAATGCCATGAACAAAGCTAGTATGGGGATTATTTAGGGAACAAATAACTGTTCTTACAAGATTTTAATCTTGGGATGGGATTTCTGGGGACAGGAAAATAAAGGAACAAAGCCATAGTGACGTTACGTAATGTTGAAGTTAAGACGACACTGGGAACTACTCAGACATTCTGGGCGCAACCTGACCAAGTTGCCAAAGTAAGTTCCCAAATATCAGATGAAACATGGATGGGTTAACTTGGCGTGACACTTTCTAAATCTTTACGGTAACAATCTTAGCCACTAAGAAGTAGGTGGTGCACAAAATTAAAGTACACCAAGAGGTGCCTCGCCTTGACCAATCTTCCTGAAAAGAGCCACGCAGGCAAACTGAGCCAACATGTGAGCCTTTGAAACATACCTGCCACCTGTCACTCCAGGGGAACATTCCTCTAGGACAACAGGGAGTGTCTGAATGTCAGGAAGACATCGAACAGTTTCATTTGAACCAACCACATGGCGGAAAATCAAGGTCTCAGTCAATGATAAAATGGGTATCTTAAGAATTTTAAACTCTTGGATGGAAAATCAAGCATGAAAGCAAATGTTAACCATGAGGATGCAGAGTTTTAGAGTTTTTGGATTTTGTTTATTCAGTGTTCTCACAAAGCAACTGTAATGTTTTACACAATGGTGCTTTAGAAGACCCAGCCCCAGGACAAGGACACCAGGATCTACAGGCACAATGGACTGGTCTTCATGGCTAGCCCCTCTTATCCAATTATCAGGCCAACTGGCGATTACCAAAGAGTTGGACTACACCTCATTTATCCATTTAAAAATGGGAATCAAAGGGAAAAGGGAGCTAATACTGAACAGTTTGCTGTAACGTGTACTCAACTCAAAACCTCTATGCTTGTGATGAAGTTTCTATCACGTAGATAGGGTAATAATCCATAATATGTGCAAACGAAAGGGGGAAACAAGAATACTGTTAGTTTTAAGCGATCTAATCTAGTCTAGGATGTTAGGGACTTGCCTGATCAGAGGATTCATCTAGGCCACTGTGACAGAGATTCCCAGGGTTCTTCCCATACAGCTCTGAATTTACTTGTTAAGAACAGAGACTAGAGACCTAGTTAGTAAGAGTCTCAGATGATTTTTATGATCAGGCAAGTAAGAACCAGTGCAAACCTCTTACTTCTTAAGCGGTGAGATGGGAAACAATGTCTAAAACTTGTAGCATTATTTTTCAACAGGCCTTGGTATGATACCAACTTCACAAATGACATGTTTACCGTAAGACCATAGACAGAAAACTGCAGTGCAGATAAGAGAACATTCTAGAGCTAGACTGCCTGGGTTCAAATCCCAGCTCCACACATACTTCTTATCCTCCATGCGTCAGTTTCCTTCCTGCAAAAAGATGACACCTAACTTACAGTGCTATTGTGACAATTACATATGTTAGATAAAGTGCTTACATTAGTGCCTGGCAGTTAGTGGTATTTAAATTTGACACGTCAAATCCTTAAACCGTGTTGAAATGATGGTATCATGAATAAACCGAAGTTATTTAATTTGAAAAAGCGGTGCAATGAGTGCCAACCAAAAGTGCAATAATTATACCAAAAAGAACACAAAACAGATTATTTACAAGTATTTGGTCGAGATCCCATTAGGTCAGGATTTCTCAATCTGGGCATTACTGTCATTTTGGGCTGGATAATTCTTTGCTGTGAGGGGCTGTCCTGTGCACTGTAGGATGTTTAGCAGTATCCCTAGCTTCTACCCACAAAATACCCGTAGTACCCGTCCCATTCAAATCAGGACATTGCCCTCATGTTCCCTGAGGAAGGGGGCAGGAGGAGGCAAAACTACCCACATTTGAGAACCACTGCACTGGGTCCATGAATATTACCTGAAAACCGGAAGGTGATGGGGGTTTCTATCACTGATATTAATAACTGGAACTACAGCTACCATTTGCTGGGCGCTTACTCTGGGCTAAGACCCACATAATACTTGTGGACGTTATATTAGAAAGACAAAATTCTTATTCCCATTGTTCAGAAAAGGAAACAAAGACCAGTAGGGTTTGGTAATTTGCCCATTCCCCCCACCGCCAATAAATGGAGAAGGTGAGATTTGAAGGCAGGTTGGACTCCAAACAACTACACAGAGCTGCCCTGCCTGGAATATTTCCCTGAGGTATTAAATAGCACAGAATCTAAGACTTTGGAAAATTACACAGGAAAGGCAAATAACGAACATATAATGATCACATATACACAAAAGGCTCAGAGAAAGCACATAAAGCATTAATATTGTGCATATAAAATGGTACGTTTGAAAACAGAAATATAAAAACAGTGCTTTGTAAGTGGTCAAAAGAATGACAGAATGATATGACAAGAACTTAAGTTTGTGGGGGTGGTTTTTAATGGACTTGGTACTATTGAAATTTTAGACAATTTATTTTCAAGTATTGGCTTATAAGTTATTCGCATTTTTAGAAGGTATAATCACCTAGCAGATTACGGGGAGGTTGACAAGAGACTGTATATTGGGAAAATTAGCCTTCTACTCCTTTGCACACTGCCTGATATGCTCCTCCCAAATCTAAGACTTCCTAATATTGAACTTTTCAGAGGAAAACGCGGTATCTGGCATTCTGTTTTTGACATCTGAAAATGTACTAAACTACTTATCATCACAGCGGTTTCAGGGGAACTAACTAGTAGGAGGTGGCGAAACCAGAGTTTCCAATGTGTCAGAAACATACGATCATTACATTAACCTGCTAACAGCCTAACATGATTGCAGCAATTTAAGCTGTATTTGTTGGAATTGGCCTTCTCTACTGAGATTAAACCATTCAACTGCATCTGAGAGAATCTACTGCTCTGAAAGCCTGTTAATCTACAGGGAAATCTCATCAGTACCGGCTCCAGAGCTCACTTGCTACACTATCATTTGATTCCTTTTCAAGGGTCCTGCTAAAAGGAATACTTCAATGCTAAAACATAATGAATATACGAGTCTTATGAAAGTGACGTTAAGAAGAGCCTCAGCACTACGCAGGGAGAAAATGCAGGCCACGGCAATGTATCTCAAATATCTGAAAAATGGGAATTATGAATTTTCAAAGAACGTTTCTCTTAGCTCCCAACCAGTTTTAAAATTAAAACCAAAGGGTAAAAACCGTATATTCTGATGAAGATGGATAAACAGCAGCAATAATCTCCCCACCTTCGATTTTAGGTGTTAAAGTAAAACCTCATTCATGCAAGACCCACTAAGGAGACCACCTATGACATAGTTTTACACTGGAGTGGGAAAGGGGTTTACTAAAAGTAAATGCTGTCAATAGTTCTCAAAAATGTACAACCCAAATAAAATTATGAGAAAGCAAATTCACAACATGGAACTCTGTGTAACACAAAAGTCTGCCCTCTTCAAAAAAAAAAAAAAAAAAAAAAAAAATCACATAAAAAGACTTGACTTGTAGATTTAAAAGAGACCGAAGACACAATGTCTGCATACTGAATTCAGTGTCAGCATAGGGGCTGGTGGGGTGGAGAGATTTAAGAGCTACAAAAAGACATTTTTGGGTAGTTGGGAGAATATCAAATGTAGACTATTATCTAATTACTATTGAATTTCACATCTTAAATATGTTGAACAGTACTGTGGTTACACGAGAATATCCTTATTCTTAAAAGATGCAGATTGAAGCATTTGGGGTCGTATCATAATGTCTGCAAATTACTTTTTCGTATGGCTCAGCCAAAAAACTCTGTGCCATGCGTGTGTATACAGAGACTGCTAAGTGAATGTAGCAAAAACTTATCTGATGACTCCAGATGAGGTTAGATCAGGTATTCACTGTACTCTTCTTTCAACTTGTTTGGCAGATTTTAAAAATTACAAAATAAAAAGTTGGAGGAAAAAGTAGAAACCAGTTCGGGAGCGGGGGTGTGCAGCAATGCGTTATAAGCAAATACGACGTATTTTACAGAAGAACAAGATATCACACTGGAAAGCTCGTCACAGTTCCATGAATTAAAGGAAACGATCGGTAAGCGGCCTCAGGTTTACAGTCTTTCTCCTTTCATTTCTTTGTGTGGGCACTGTTCTACTTTAAAAATAGCTAATGGTTCAGAAAATTTAACTTGTACCCCTTAGGAGGGAGTCCCCGTCAGCTGGCTGAAAGCCATAAATGTGTACCTCAGACTCCTTCTCTAAGCAGTAGAGCCCTCTAGCCATCTGGTGACCTGACAGAGACTCCCACTAAAACATCATGCGAGGAACTGACGTTCTGCATGTCTAAAGCCCACCAAGCTGGTAATCCCAACCCACACCTAACTAGGTTCCTCTCTTCTTCCTTGATCCCTAGCTTCATCAACTGCACGAAAGTCCCGCTGCCCGGCCCAAGGCAACGCCCCGGGAGCACCCGCCTCCACACCCAGTCCGTCACCAAGTGTCATCTATTTTACCCTCAAACCTTGGTCTCTCCTCTTGTCTGAACTGCAGCGACTATTCTCATTTATTCCTCTAAATCTTCTGTGCTCCATTTTATGCTTCATCTTGCCGCCAACTGATCTAATATGCAAATATGATCATCATTCAAAAGATTTTAGCAGCCGTTGCCAATGTGAAGTCTACCTGAAATTTTTCGCAACAAAAGTTTAAATCCATACTCTTCAGCTGATGTGAAGAAGTAGGGCTCAGACCCGAAAAGACATTTAAAAGTTTGGTCTCAAGAAGGAGAAACTAAGTTTGCTTATGATGTATGGGGTATGTGGAAAGAAGTTTTTATGTTCATTTAAACAGTTGAAGGAAATCAAAAGAGAGAGTTACATACTGAGCTTCCACTGCCATTTTTCTAAGGAGTTAGGCTGTTAACTTTACGAGTCAAGTTCACTGCATTATGAAATGAAAGAAGTAATCAAGATGATGAACAGTCTTTTGACCATGCCAACAACGTAGGAGGTATTTGGGAGAATGTGAAGCAGAGCATGAAGATTAGAGTATTTTAGTTAAACAGCTAGGATGTAGAAATTGAAAGAGATTGCTACATGACTTACTCAGATAAAGTACTTTATGGAACTGGAGGACTCTAAAGGACCCAACTTGAACTTGGAAAGTGCAAAGAAAAAAAAAAAACCACCAAGAATAACGCTGACTTGTTTAAGCAACTACAGGTAATTCATTCTCAAAATGGTATCAAGGAATTAGCAGGTGACAACAGGAGATAGCACCATTCTCCCACTATTAAATCCCTTGGTGCAAACACACTTTCAACCTCTTATACTACTGCCAATTTTTCATAAATTTTACGTAAACTCATTTGCTGTCAAAACTTGACTTGAGGCTATAAAATAGTTTTCACTTAGCTCATCAGAGTGACTGTAAGATTTACTGCAGAAATACTAATGTGTTTGGTTTCAGGATAACGTCACAGACCCTACTCGAAGGACAAAACAGATCACATGCGCCTTGTATTACTGTTCTAAACCCAAGGAATTCTGAATACCGAGCTACATTTGGCCGAAGGGGTTTAGGATAAAGGACCATGGAGCTGCAGTCCTGCTACTTCTGTGGGGCCCTTCCTAAATGTACCCCTCTCTCAGAAGTGCCTTGCTCTGTGCTCCCTCACTTTTTTAAGCAGTATCTTCACAAGCAAAGATCACGTATTTGAACGTATTGACTATTTCCCCATTTATTATAAGCGGCCTGAGAAGTCATCAAATCCCTTTCTCCCCGAGCACGATACCACAGCACCAACTCAGTTCACGACAAATATCAAACAAATACGAAGGCACGAAAAGAACCGGGTAGAGCTGAACGGGTGAGGAGATGTGAAGGCACAAGGTAAATTTTGCTTACATTCTTTTTGATTACAACTTAGCTACGAAGACCTAAAACAGAAAAGTCACAGTGTTGATTCACAGTATTTAAGAACCAAAAACAATAATTCAGGGAGGAAGTTAAGCTCCAATCCACTTCTTACATGGAGCAGATACTTTTTTTCTTTTAAAACAGGCTACAAGTCACAGGTTCAATGTGTACGGAATGGATCGTTTATACCAAAAGAGAATTCAAACAAGGAGAAGAAAGGGGGGAGGTGTAAACATTGCGGTTCAGATTAGAGGCTTCAAAATGTGAAAGAGAGTAGTAAAAATAAAATGGAAAATTCAAGCACTCATCGGACGGCATCGGTGGGAACAAGAGCTGACGAAGTAAGTGGGGGTCGGATCTGAGGTACAGATGGGGATTTTAAAGAAAGAATGAGCTCGTGTGTGTGCCTCTGCATGCTCGGATCAGTTGGTCACTGGGGAGCGCAGCAAGAGAAGTGACTGGGGCATATCAAAGGTAGAAAAAGCCAAGTGCTATGGATGGTGGAGTAAACAGGAGATGAAGAAAACGACTCCAGGCAGAGGAAAGGAATGCCAAGAGAGAACCATTCCTTAAGAATTGGTACAGCTCACAGGCCAGGACAAACCGATACCAGGCTTGAGGACCAAAGCAATGATGTGGGTACAGTTTTACAGCAACGACGAGCCTGTGGAAAAAGACCCCCTCTATTTCTGTAACGATATATTCCCCATGCTCTCCTCTGGCCTTTAGTTCGTTCACCTATCCGCTTTTCTTAAATGAAAGTATTCCTCTAAGCTCTGTCCCCAGCTCCTCCCCTTTTCTTTCTCTCAAGGCAAAACCAAACGGCTAGATAGAAGACTCCCTAGTCTGCCAGCTTTAACTTCGCTCTCTGGAGTTCTGCATTTCCTACAGCTTCCGCTATACAGCTCTATGCAACTATTTTACCGGCTCCTCAAACTTGCCACCGCCCCCAAATGAAGTCCCGTGCCACAGATACGTACAAGTGGCTTTTACACAAGACAGCTATGGGCTTAAATCTCGGCTCTAACCAACTGGGTGACCGTGGGATGCTGAGAGGTATAACTGAGATACAGTCTGGGAAGCACTCTTCTTAGTGCTCAGTGAAGCACCAAACTTCACTTATTAGCTGGCATTATTACTAAAACCATCTAGGATCCAGACTTGAAAACCCAAACTACCTGTGATTCATTCCTCTCTCTTACCATGCAAAAACTTCCTCTATTTACTTCACTGCTAGAAAGATCTGTAGGAAACCCAAATTAGATCCTAATAGTTAAAAACCCACCAAAAGCTAACAGAACAGACTTAGCGATCGGCACACAATACACAATCCACCAAGAACTTTTACAACTGTAGCTTATTCTACTATTCGCCACACACTTGTCCTCAAGCTCGAATGTACGCCAACTGTTGTTAACACGTACGTAGCAGAGTTGTGCCCTATATCCGTTTAAGATCATGCAAATATCCAGGCCGGAAGAAGTCGGGGGAGGGAGGAGCCAAAGAGGTAGGTGTTGGGGACAGAATGAGAGCAGGGGGAAAAGATGAGCTGGCCCTCTGGGCAGCAGGACTTCCTCTGAGCCTCTCACAGAGCAAGGAGTTTTCCATGCCGAGTATGATCCTAATAGTACAGTAAGGCCCTCCACATAAGCCAACTATTTTGCCTGGTGCTCAAGTGAAGAAAAGGGATTTATTCCCTCATGGGAGGAAAATGTGACTATGCTGGACTGAAGGACATGTGGTATGTACTCCTTTGTAGATGAACCGAAGCATCTTTCTGCTGGCGCAAGAGTTGGGTCTTAAACGGACTTTAGGTGTTACTCCTCCGTCCTCTGTCCTCTCCCTGCCTCCAAATCTTTACCCTTCGCACAAATTATCTGCTTCCCAGAGTACACTGACTTTTCTGAGTCCGTGGAGCTGGAAAAGAATCCAGTGGACTTGTCGTCGTATTTCGTTCAATCTACTTATTTATATGCATTTTTCCTTCAAGACAAGACCTACACCTGATACAGCTGGACAAACACACATACCCTCTGTGCCTAGCCCAGAGCCTTGTAACGTAGTCAGCGAATATTCATTAAACAAAGTACAAATGAAAGAAAGCGAACAATGCTGGCTGGGGAAAAGTACATTTGTAGCAACAGCTGAACGACTATGGTTTAAGAGGGACGTTTCTGAAGCAAAG
Organism: Panthera onca; assembly: GCF_046562875.1. Lineage (NCBI taxonomy): Eukaryota > Metazoa > Chordata > Mammalia > Carnivora > Felidae > Panthera > Panthera onca. Next base: position 90,242,995 of record NC_138357.1, read on the forward strand.
TTTAGGGGTCTGAATTTATGGTGAACATTTACAATCAGTGTAATGACAAAAGGAGCTTGCTAATCATATCTCATGACAACTCAAGCTGGGAGCAGAATTCTTAATATAACGAGGGACACAATCAAGATTCAAATGATTGAACATTTTGTAGCGCAGAGTAAAACGAGAGTCAAATGAGTATGTAAGTGCACTCAGGTTAAAAAAAATAAGGTAAGTAGGAGGAAAAACCGTATCGTGGGTAATTTTGAGTTGGAAACCAGCCAAATTGGTGTGTATCCAATTTCAACACAACACAATTTTAAAACAAAGATGATACAAGGGTGGATACTCAACATTTCCAATGTTAAGAGGGATAATGATAAACTGGAGGGAGTTCAGAAGGATGGCAAGGATGATGGGGGCGGAGGGACGGACATGATAGAAGTGAGAGATGTTTAAATTAACGTGGGCCAGGTAGGAAGAACAGGATATGACAATGATCTTTCCTTGATTCCTGTCAGATATAATGAGATAAAAGGACAGACAAGTCCTCACACCCCACCACCAATTACATTTATAGAATACGGTCCCCAAGATCCAACTTTTTAAAAGGATTTGTACATCACTTGCTATGATTTGGGTTTCATTACCTCGTGTCTCTCCTACTACTTCTGCCCAGGCCTAAATAAAATACTCCAAGTGATAAAGGACTGTATCGTAAGATAATCCAGAGGCGTGTTACCTTGGCCACACTATTTCTGTGTGAAGGAAATTTTGGACTTAGGTTTGAAAGCATTTTATTAAGGCAGGATTACTTTTAAATGACAGTATTTTGAAAATAACATATGGTGACCAAATTAATATAGCTGCAGGAGAAATATTTAACGTAAGTACTACTTTAACAAAGACGAAAACTTATTTTATATCAGTGAGTATAAAGCAGTGTATTCCAAAGTGAGTTTTTGAGATCAATCCCTTAAAAGATACTGGTCAAACAAATAAGTTTGGGAAATACATTATAGAACCCTCTTCCTTCCCCATTCACAAAACACACCAGCACTTACAGTCTCTACAACAGTTTACAAAAACTAATAAAAGAATAAAGGACTTGTAAAACTTTATCTAATCCATCTTTTTCTGTATTTCTTTGACCAGAATCCCCCACCTTTCCAGGGTAGGGTCAGCAGTGGTAGAAAATACAGTTTAGGGAAACACTGCTATATAGCACTGTTTGAAAATAATACTTCTGAAAATATTTGCAAAATAGCTAGGACAGAAACTGACAATAAATGAGAAGCTTACTAGGATATACATATTCAAACAACTTGCATTAGGTGTTTAAAGCAGCTAAGAAAAGGGACAATTAAAGAAGGATGATCTCATTAAAACAATTAAAAACTTGCTGTTTTAGTTAAATCCCTATATTAAATGCTAATTTTTCTGTACCAGCAAATTATTTTGTGATGCCATTCTGTCCCCGTGATACTAAGGGCAGTCTTTCGATATTAAAACTCAAGTTCTCCTAGGAACCAGGTGGTTCACAGGGTAGTGGGGAAGCACTGGTCTGTGAATCTACAGGTTTAGAACCATCCGTGTGCCTTCATTCCTCTTCGCACCATAGTGTCCTGACTATTTGGAAGGGAAGAAAACTTTTACTGTGTGTATTCTCATATTACATTTTACTAGACTTCTGGACCATTTTGTTGTGATGTCAACAGAATTCAATGGGGGGGGGGGGGGGGGAAGTACTGAATAGTTAACACTCCCCAAAAAGAGAGGGACTACAGCAGTTTTAGAAAGCACTTACTTAATCATTTCAAAAAGCTTTGGATCTGAGACCTTGATATTTCGTGCCATATTCCAGGAAAGATGAACCATGGGTACTATTGACTTCACACTTTGCAATTTGTTCCATTCGTACCGTTCCACTGCCAATTTATACTGGCAGGCTAGGAAAAAAAAAACAGTTATAAAGCAACCCAAAGTACCAAAAGATATGAAGTTACCATTATCACCTCCTCAGATGATATCATCAATACCAATTCTGAAAACCTCAAAACATTACAAAAATAATTTTTATGTTTCTTTGATAATTATGGTCATAACAATAGTAGGGAACACACAAAGAGTGCTTACTGTAACTATGTGCCAGGCATTGTGCTGAGCTATTTTTATACATTATCTCATTTAATCTTTATCATCACCTTATTAATTTTATTATTCCCATTATACAGATGAAGAAATTGAGGCCCAGAGAGGTTATATAACTTGCCCAAAGTTGCAAGAGACAGGTCCTGGTCCTAATCCAGGTCGTTCTAGCTCCAAAGGCCATATTCTCAATCTGGAGTATCTACTGCCTGAAGGCAGGCATAATTCAAACAGATTTTGACATAATAGGGCTATTCATATGATATAACCACATAAAAGAAACATTTCAAAGAATGAATAACCACTCTACTTTGCCTTCTCCCATAAAGGGTTTCCTTTATAAAACAAAATCAAGCACTCTAAAAATTATGAAAAGTATATCTTCCTTGTATATAAAGACGTAAATTTATTATTTGCTGAGATCTATGGTCTTGGATTTCTACCTACTAACTTGAATTCAATTTCTTGTACTACAAATAAAAATTCTACTCAAGGAGATACAACTTTTCCTCCAATTTCTAGTGAGTTATATTCCAAGAAAAAAAAAAATAAATCTATCAGATACAATCTTTTATAAATTAAACTGTTTTGGGTTTTTTTTTTTAGCATATTCTTTAAAATACCTGTAAGTGGACCAACATTCCAAGCAATGTTGTTGCACCAGCCAATAGCCTGAACCCAATGAACAGTGCCTGCATTTATCCAGACCAAATCTCCAGGTCGCTGAATAAACCTATACACTGGAACATTTGCTTCATAAAGATCTTCAAGGTTAGGCCACCAAGAACCCATTAGGAAATTCAAATTATTTCTGAAATAAGAAAAAAATAATGCGAATGGATCAAATACTTTAATAAACTACTTAGTAAGACTGGAAAACAAGGTCAAAAGTTATTAAAATATGCTCTTTTGGCATTGCACTGAAACATAATTGCCCGTGGAAGAACTACTCTATGAAAAGTGAGTGAAATTACAGTTAAGTACTGACAACTTCTCCAACGATCAGTACTACGACCTCAAGCTGATTTTTCCAAGATCCAAATGAAATCTAAAACTCCTTTTAAGTAACACATACATGAACCTTTCCTTTCTTTTCCCCTTTCCTTTCCTTTCCTTTCCCTAAAAGCTATCTGACTGAACCCTTCTTCCTGGAGTACCAAGAAATCTCTAAAACGTAAAGGGAAGGTACATGTAAGTATTAGGAACTTCCATTTCTGAGGGAAGGTGGAAAACAGAACGGTCTCTACTGCTGTTTTGAATCCTAAGTAGGAAAGGGGGACAGGATGTCAGCCTCTACTGTTCTGAAGACTGCTTACCTAAAACTAGGCAGCTGAAACCAACGGCATAAAAAATGAACAATCACACACATGCACAAATAACCATCATCACTGCCACCACCACCAATACACTTTGGAAACACTCTACGGACCCTAGCAGCGAGCTTTTACTTAAAAATCTGGCCTTTTATTCTACCTTGTCAAGATACAATGTGAAGTATTTTTTAAACTATATAGCAAACTTTTCCTACAGAAGAATTTTATAAAATTAAATTGGCTATGTTTGGGGGAAGGAAAAACTTGCAGAATGGAAATGTTCCTTTCCTTAAGATCTAAGAAAACAGTCTTCACTGTATTTCTATGTCCTGCGCCGAAGGATAAAGTGTAGTTTGAAATTATTCTCATTGGTTTAAATTTAATTTTTTGTGTAGATCAAGGGCTGGCAAACCAGGGCCCGTGGGCCAAATCCAGCCTGCCTATTTTTGTAAATATAAATTTTACTAGAACACAGCCATGCCCATTCACTGGCATATTATTATGTGTGATTGTCTATTTACTGCAGTGACACAGTTGTGACAGAGACCATATAACCTGTAAAGCCTAAAATATTTATTATCTGGCTCTCTGTGGAAAAATCTCACCAACCTCTGATGTAGATGGAATGTCTGCCTTATTTTTTTCCTTGAAAAAAATGCAAGGCTGCTCTTCAAAGTCTAGAAAAGACTGCCAATGGTAGCCTAACTGCAAGGGATATGGATTGGCTTACCGTCTGTGATAAGGCTAAGTAGATATACAGTCCAGAAAAACTTGCCTATGAAGCAAAATATGATTACAAACACAAATCCTGTTCCCACTTCACCCATGTGTTGCCATCATAAAATTGGAGAAAACGTTCTATCCAAAAGCAAGCAAAAAACATCCCCCCAAAAAACAAAAAATTAAAGTTACTCAAAAAAGCATCCTTTTTATCATATATTCAAGTGAATGGTTATTTCAAGACAGATATTGTTTAAAGTCGTAACACAAGCTACAGACATGGTCAACATCAGTCAGTATCAAAAGCAACAATCCTTCTGTGAAACAAAATTACACTGAAATGCTGAAGTAGCAAGTGCTGTTTCTGCAGCTTAAATTTACCTAGCCCATCATACCTTGATATTTTCATTATCTCCAAGTTCACACTTTTTAGACATGATCTGTCTCTTCCAATTATCTTTGTTCCCAGGTTACCTCCCCATTTAGAGAAGGGGGAAAAACCCCCCAAAATTCTAAATCCTAAAGATTGTAAATCCCTACTCAGAAATAATGAATAAGGATCAGTGCACTGTAGCTGTAATAATATACCACTATCTCACAGTTTAAGAAATATAAATCTTTCTAGAGCGCGATGGAGATTTATTTCCTACACAGCACTGCTCTTTCTCTGCTACTACCAGATTGCTGGTCCATAAAAGTAAGCACAGATTAAAGTAGATCAGGTTATTTCATCAGAGCATCTGAAACTTTAAAATTTCACATCTTTGGATTTCTTATCAGAAAGGAAATCTGTATGTTAAATAGCATAAACAGTGAAGGGTAGTTATCTCTTGCTTGTATATAAGGAAATTTGGGACTAATGTGGGGTTCTGGGTAACTATATTTACACTTCTTACTAAATCAAGACATTTACGGCAAAGATCCTGTAACCCAAAATAAAAAAATTACAAGTTAGTATGTGGAGTATGTGTGTAATTAGTTTTCAAAGTCTCTCATAATGTAAATGTTTTGGGTGGTTCCCCCATTATCTTCTTGGGGTGGGGAGAATAACACCAAATGTATATATAATTTATGCTTTTAACCACAATAATTCTTCAATGTTATTACTAACTGAAAATATCAGGTGCTTACATAATGGAGTACTTTCCAAAAAAAAACCAAAAAAACAAAGGAGAGAGTAAGTTTCCATTTAGACAAATAATTAAGTTTAAATCAATGAGAATAATTCCAAGGTACCCTTTAACACAAGATAAATAAAGGAAGGCTATTTCTAGGAGCTTAAGGAAAGGAATACCTTCCACTATGTGAGTTCCTTCAATTATAGAAAACAAAATCTGATGTTGATTACATTTTATAAAATTCTTCTATAGGAAAAGTTGCCAATATAGTTTTAAAAAGAATTGACATCATAGTGATAGGGCAAAGAGTAGGATGTTCAAGCTTGAGTTATTAATAACCTATAACAAAGGTGCTCAATCACAGAATTCCTTCCACTTCTAAAACCACTTACAGTAAAATAATTTCTCTTGCAATACAGACCTCCCACATGAGCCTGTATTTACGCATCAATTGTTTAATTAACCTAATAAACAACTCAACCTTCCTATCCTCTAAATTCAAGACTGTTACTATACTATTGCATGGAGTGCTTTCAGAGCATCTTTCTTAAAGTATTCTCAGTAATACAAAATAATAGGTTTGGAATCAAATCAATTTAAATGAATGTTTTGCTGAACGGTAAGCTGGTTACATACATTAGGATATCCAGTAAGTCGTCCTTTACAATTACTGTTTTTAAATAATTATGTTTAAAGAAAATTTAGTTTGGAAACCTACTTTTCACAGAAGTCATTCAAAACACCCCAGTAACCTTCTGGGACAACAAACCATTCACAGTCACCTGGACCAATATTTATGTTAACTGAACAGAAGTTGTTATTTTCTTGGTGGCCTGAAATGTGAAAAGAAAAACAGTAATTAGCATACTATAAATTCTATAGAAAAATAGGTCTTTAGAAATGAGACCTCAGAAATGTTCAGCAAAGAACGTTCTAGTGGTATTCAGGTGTCTGTCATCATTTTTGTGTCAAGTCTAGTTTGAGAGCAGAGTTTGGTCAACTCCTAACTTATTTAGTAAGAGCTTCTGCAGAGGGCAGCCTAAATCATTATTAAAAGCTCTAGAGCCAGGCTCCTAAGCTTATGAACCTGGGCAAGTTGCTAAACCTTTCTGACTCAGTTTCCTTACATTTAAGATTAGATAATAACAATTCCAATAAATCATTCTGTTGTTTTGAGGATCAGTGAAAGAATGACCGCTTCGAACAGCACCGAATACATGGTAAGTAGCAGTAGCCATTATTGATATCGTTACCACTTCTTTGTGAACTAATCCCCATTTCTCATGAGTAGTATTTGGACATCAGTAAAAGAGGCAAGAAATCTGGTTTTCAAATATAGCTGTGGGAGTACCATCAACAAAAATAATGGAGCAGGTAACTCTGGGGAACTTTCCAGAAACACATAAAACAAAACAAAACAAAACAAAACAAAACAAAACAAAACAAAACAACCTAGTAAAAACTGCCAGAAGCAAACTTACCAGAACTCTGGGTGATACTCCAAGGTTTACAGCAACCAAGTGAATGGATGGATGACCAGAAGAAAGAGAACTTAAAACCCAGTAGGAGATGTCACTCTAACTTACCTTATTCCCACCCACATCACTAGTGTGTCAGTGGACTTAAAAATGGTGGTCTTGTGTTAACTGTGTGAGTGTTCCTGGTTCTGGAGAGAGCAGAGTGGATCCTGCTCCCAAAGAATTAGTTTTTCTGTTTTGACCTGACTGGAGTTTCCCAAAAAGACTGACACAAGGAGCTTCACTCTATCAGGGCAAGTGGTTCAGTGAAGGTTCTCCCCAAAACACTGAAAGACCAATGAACAAGCTGATGCTACCAGGGGCAAAAAAACAAAAAACAAAAAACACCCCAAAGAAACCAACAGCTGGGGCAAACAACAGACATACAAAAGGCCTAAAAGAAAGGCTGGAGAGTGAGATCTGTGGGGGGGAATAAGGACTTTGAAAAGTTCCTGTGAATACTGGAGAATTTAGAAAGCGACATGCATACCCAGAGCAGGGAGCATGTTCAGGAAAACAAACAAACAAACACCTAAGACAATAAATTTTAACTTCTTGCTAATCTTTAGGCTCAGTGCAAGCGAGGAGGTAAAGGCTACAAGTACAATTGTAAGCAGCATGGCTAAGTGTAGAAGGAATGATTGAACACGGAGGCGATCTGCAAAGACCTGGAGAATTATTTTTTTCTTTCCTTCCTGTCCAGGTTTTCCATTCTTCTTTCCTTTTTTGCATAAAGCATTGAAGGAAATCTCTCTCAGGTCACTGGTTAACCGCTGAGATAATGGAAAAGAGACTTCAGTATTCAAGCACACCAAGGAATACAGTCTTTGTGAAAAGACTGTGGAAAAGTCACTGAACAAACTGTAGCCCACAACAAGCAAGAAACCCTGGATGTAATTGCCGCACGATAATATTCAATATGTCAAAATATCAGCACAGTGCTATGCCAAAGGGAGAGAGACTTCGGGGACCACATCCAACAGAGAACAGAGTCTTTTTTGGGGGGGGGGGGGTAATTCTCAAAGTCAGTTTTCAACAAAAAATTATAAGGTTTGCAAATAAACAAGAAAAGTATGGCCCAGTCACAGGAGGGAAAAAAGAGGAAGAAATTAACAAATTTATTCCTGAAAAAGCATGGACATTGGATTTACTAGCCAAACACTTTAAATCAACTGTCTTAAATACACTTAAAGAGCTCTATGAAACCATGAACAAGAACCACAGGAAACAAGGAGAATAATGTCTTACTTAACAAATTGAGGTTATTAATAAGGAGACAGAAATTACGATACAATTTTGAAGCTACAAAGTACAACCAAAATTAAAAATTCACTAGTGGGTTTCAAACAGCACATCTGAGCAGGTTAAATAAAGAATCAGCAAACTTGTGGAAAGATCAAATGAAGCCAACCATTTTGAGAAGAAAGAAAATAGAATGAAGAAAAATTAACGGAGCCTAAGAGACCATCAAATACACTAACTAATGTGCACTGTGGGAGTCCCAGAAGAAAAGGACAGTAAGAATATATAAAAAATGGTCAAAAACGTCCCAAATTTGACAGAAGACATGCAACTATACATCAAAGACGCTAAAGAAACTCCGAAGTAGAAAAAACTCAAAAGAGATCCACACAAGGACACCTTACAGTCAAACTATAGAAACCCAAAGAGAATTTTGAAAGCAGGAAAAAAGAAGTGGTTTGTCACATACGTGGGATTATCAATAAAATTAACAGCTGATTTCGTATCAGAAACCATGGAGGCCAGAAAGCAACGAGGTAACACATTTAAACTGCTGAAAGAAAGAAAAAACATGAACCAGGAATTTCGTATCTGACAAAACTATTCCTCAAAAATGAAGGAGAAACCAAGACATTCTCAGATAAATACAAGCAGAAGGAGTTTGTCAGTAGCCAATCTACCATAGAAGAAAATGCTAGAGGCTGAATTTTCAGGCTGAGTTGAAACAACACTACACAGTAATTCACAGCCCTATGATGAAGAGATAAAGATCTACAGTAAAGCTAACTGCCTAAGTTGGAAGATGCACACTTTCCGATTTTGAAACATACCTCAAAGCTACAATAATCAAATCAGTGTGATATTGGCATAAAGACAGAGATAGAAATCAATGGAAGAGCATCAAGATTCCAGAAAGCAATGCATACATATGTGGTCAACTGATTCTCAACAAGGGTCTTAATAAGACCATTCTACAGAGGAAAGAATAGTCTTTCCAACAAATGTGCTGGAACAACGGGATAGCTGTGTAATTTGGACACTTAGAGTTCATACCATATACACAAATTAACTTCATATGGATCAAACATCTAAATATAAGAGCTGGAATTATAAAAATCTAAGAAAAAAAACAGGGGTTAAAACTTTACGACCTTGGGTTCAGCCGTGGTTTTTTACATAGAACACCAAAAGCACAAGGAACCAAACAAAAAATGGATAAGCTGAACGTCATCAAAATTAAAACCTTCTGTGCATCAAAGAACACTATCAAGAGAACGAGCCAACAACTCACAGGATGGGAGGAAATATATGCAAATCATATACCTGATAAGGGATTAATATTCAGAATATAAGCTCCTACTATACTCAACAACACAAGGATAAATGACTGAATTAAAAAATGGGCAAAAGACTTGAGTGGACATTTTTTCAAAGCAGATAATACAAATGGACAGCAAGCACATAAAAATCAAAACCACAGTGAAAAACCACTTCACATCCATTGGGTCGGGCATAATAAGAAAAAAAATGGAGAATAATCAGTGTTGGTTAGGAAATGGAAAAACTGGAACTCTCACACATTGTTGGCATGAATGTAAAATGGTGCAGTTACTGTGGAAAGCAGTTTGGTAATTCTTCAAAAAGTAAACGTAGAATCACCGTATGACCCAGCAATTTAAATCCTAGGTATATAACCAAAAGAACTGGAAGAAACAGGGATTCTGACAAACGCTTGTACATGAATGTTCATAGAAACACTATTCACAACAGCTATAAAGTGGAACCAACCCAAATGTCCCTCAACCGATGAACAGATAAGCGGAACGTCCTATAACCATACAATGGAATATTCGGACATAAGGACTGGTCCATTAGTACGATGCAGATGAACCTCAAAACCACGCGAAGTGAAAGAAGCCAGCCACAAAAGGGAACATACTATATGACTCCGTGAAAACATCCAGAACAGGTAATTCCATAGGGACAGAAAGTAGACTAGAGGTTGCCAGGGGCGGAGGGAAGCAGGGAATGGGAAGTGAATGCTTAATGGGTACGAGGTTTCCTTTTGGGCAGGTGACACTGTCTTGGAACTACACAGAGGTGATGGCTACACAGCACAGTAAATATACAATATGCCAGCTGCAACTGAACTGCATACTTTAAAAGGATTAGTTTGGCCGTGTGATTTTCACCTCAATGAAGAAAACTGTAGGTGCTCTCACCACACTCTTTTACATATATATTATATAGCACAATGTGGAGATGGTAGTCTTAATACCTATAAACGATCTCTTGCCGTGGGCAGGTGGCTGGAATTGTCCATGGTATGGACTCCAAAATAAAATTTAGCACTAATTATAATTAGAGATGCTGAGATCCCACCGTCAGACTCAAAATCTTTTGGGGGCAAGCCTGAGAGCATCTCTATAGTTTAGAACATACGTGACTGATCATAAAGTCCACCGAAGCAGGGAACACTTATATTTATCTATGTAACTCCAGGAACAAAGTGTCTGACCCATAAAGTATCAGAATAATTTTTTATTTTTTTTTAACGTTTATTCATTTTTGAGAAAAAGAGAGAGAGAGCAAGCGAGTGAGCTAGCGAGCCAGGGAGGGGCGGAGAAAGAGGGGGACAGAGGATCTGAAGCAGGCTCTGTACTGACAGCAGAGCCCGAGCCCAATATGGGGCTCGAACTCATGAACCATGAGATCATGACCTGAGCCCAAGTCAGATGCTTACCGGACAAATCACTCAGGCGCCCCTAGAATAATTTTTTAAAAATTGAACTGAGCTAATGAAACTATACATTTCTTCTAAGACCGAGCTAATACAGTAACCACCTAAATATGGTTAATATAAACTGAGATGTGCAAAAACTGTAAACTACACACTGGATTTCAAAGACTTAATGTGAAAAAAACATGAAAAATCCCAGGAACTTCTACAATGACTACATGTTGAAATGATATCTGGATATACCAGGTTAAAATTATTTTCATCTATTTTGTTTTACATTGGTATGACTATAAAATTTTAAATGACATATGATTTGCACTATATTGTCACACTTCTGAAAAACTAATCCCTTATAATATAGAAACCAACAAAAAACTCCAGACACAAGTGACAAAGAAGTGATCTATCAAGTTTGCTTTCCCCCTTGATTTGTAATGAAAACCTGCGTTCTTTTTGAGTTGAGGTTATTTGTATAAAATAAGTTGGAAAATTTCCACTGAAATGAATCTTAACCCAATCCAATAACTACATACATAAGAAAAACAAACTCTAGAGAGTTCAAATAACTTGCCCAGTATTTACATCAGTGTCTAAATGACAAAATGGGGAGCATATAGGTCTTTGCCATTTATTCCACAGCTGTTTCAACTTTATCCAACTATGAATAAAATATCACAGAACTGGGCTTCCAATGGCCTGAGGAAAACAACTATTACAACCTAGTAGTTCTAATACTGGCTGTACAGTAGAATCCTATGGGAAACTTTTTTTTTTTTTTTTTAAATACTGATGCCTGGATCCCAAACTTGAGAGGTTAATCAATTATTTTTACACTGGGAAGGGGGCCTGGGTGGTTCAGTCGGTTAAGCGTCCGACTTCAGCTCAGGTCATGATCTCACGGTTCCTGAGTTCAAGCTCCGCACTGGGCTCTGTGCTGACAGCTCAGAGCCTGGAGCCTGCTTTGGATTCTGTGTCTCTCTCTGTCCCTCGTCTGCTCACGCTCTCTAGCTCTCTCTCAAAATAAATAAACATTAAACAAAAAAAAATTTTTTATAAAAGCTTACCTTACACCAGGAGATTCTAATGAGCAGTCGGAACTCAGAACCACTACTAAGAAGCAAGCATAGGCCTATTTTGAAACAATTTTTTAGCTACAATCGAATAAGCAGATGACAAGGAGAAAGCAATCTGGTTTTCAAACCATGGCTGCTTTGAGTACCAAAAAGAAACACCTGATGGTGATACGCAGCCCATAGGCATTGGTATATAGGTGAACTTGTTATCGCCAGTATCTGCCGGAATTGTTACATATTTTAAACATCAATCTGAAATCTTGTGTCAATCCAAGGGAGCACAAAGAAGATGGTATTATTACTGTTGGACAGAATTTTAAGTTTAAAGCCAATGTAATGCATTTAACAAATGAGGGAAAAGACCCACAGAAGGACATGTGACTTGCCAAAAGTGACAAGCCTAGTTAATGGAAAGTCCAGACCGGACACCAGGGGGAGTCTAGTAATGTCTTCACATCAAATGTTTTGTGTGAGCTGCGTGCTGCAACCCAATTAGAGAATTACAACTTATACTTTCTTATTTAAATGAAACAGAATGGAACAGACTAGGATATGTATTATTTTATGAAGCTGTTCTTGTATACACGTATGTGCACAGTCATAATATAAAATGTATTTCTTAGTGTGATCATGGCAAAAAAAAAAAAAAAGTTTAGAAAAAACGGTATCCCATCATCACTCTGCAGTAGACAGGATCATTAACAGTCTCTAAGCCACAGGGACTTGCCTAGGAGTGCTCCAAAGACCCCTTTCCAGATGAAACTGCTATTGTTTTGGGACGACTGTAATAAAAAATGATAAAACAAAGGGGAAAAAATCTAATAAAAGTCAAACCTTAACAACAGGGGTAATCCTTCCAGTTTCATTCACTGTAAATGAAAAGAAATCTCGTTCTCTTTTGCATGTTTCATATTTTGGCTAATTCTGTTTCTCAAATGTGGGAGATAACGTTAGTTCATAAATGTTACCTGGTGTTCTGCTTCCTGGAACTTTCATGTATAGTTGAACTGTGTTCATGCCCAGTATGGTATGACCAACGTGGCTTAGAAGATTTCCTGCTGATACGACACGCACAAAGGCAGGAAGTTTAGTCAGCTCATGTAGCTGCAACTTCCACCTGCAATAAAATAACAGATCAAGAGTGAAACTCTGCTACAAATATTTGTGGACATTAGCCATTTCTTCAAAAACTTTGTGTCGCAATCAGAAAAACAATGAAATATAGAAATACTGTCCTTTTGCACAGGAAACACTCAAATGCTTAATTTTCCAATTTTTCCAAAGAAACCATACTGATGAAAAGCAGCATAAAAATTACCGAGTAAATGCAAGAAAAAAAAAAACTGACTTATTTTTGTAATTGTTGTATAATTCTATTCTATAAAATGATTATATACTATTAATCATAAAATACAACTTTATGACTGTGTAATTAGCATAGAATCAGGGTCCTGATGAAAATCTGTACAAGAGTTTTAAGTTGAAGAAAATAACTTAACCGCCAAACCTAGCAAAAATAGTTCATCTAAAACTTGTGTATCAACTTAGAAAGATGACAAGGAACGAAAGAGAAAACTGTAGACAATTCTGTGTCTTGCAGAGGATACCTCTTTGCATCAGTTCACAAAAATACTAGTACTTACTTTTTGTCATCAGACAGGTCAATGTTGGTCCCAAACTTTATGGTTTTAAAGGGTCCTTTCCTCCTCCTACCAGAACTTAAAAAAAAGAGAGAGACAATATTAGAGGCATGCCTTTTAAACAGAAATACTAAGTGGACAGTACAAATGACTTACTTATCTGAAGATGTAGATTCACTGTCTGAGTGGTCTTTATGGTGACTTCTTTTCTCATTTTCTTCCTATAGATTAAGCACAACACATTCTAGCTTAGTATTCTACAACCAGCTATCCTTTCCCATCATACAACTGAAAAGTTCACATATAGGTGATGGTTTGGAAGCTAAATTTCTATAGGCCTCTTTCACATGAAAATTTCTTCAAAGACCACACATTAAATAAAACCCAGGAAAAGTCAACACTCACCAGCATGGTATCCAACCTCCTCAGCCACAAAGTTATGTTAAGAGTTCTTTCTTAATAATATTCTTCTATACGGGAAAAAACTACAGATTCTCATTCTTGCCCCATTTTTGAGAGGAGAGAATTTTTTTTAGAGAGGCCTAAGAAGTATCCATCTTGATGATAAATTTCCTAAACTAGCAGAGGTGTGCGTGCGTGTGTGTAGCTATGTATGTATAAGGGTGAAGGGTAAGACGCTCTTGATTTGATAACGGACAAATGGAAGAAGTTCTCCCTGGGTTAAATCTTTCCTTCTGCAATGAATTATACACGAATGATAACACACTTACAGCTTTAGTAAGGAAAATAAGTACTACGTAAATACAGGTGCTTTTCAATGCAAATATTACAATTATTTACAATTTGGGGTCATAGATATGGTATCTCTTAACACTGCCCTATGATTTAAGTTGACAATACTTGGGGGGGGGGGGGAGGGGGGGATGCCTGGCTGGCTCAGTAGGTTAAGTGTCCAACTTTGGCTCAGGTTATGATCTCACGGCTTGTGGGTTTGAGTCCCACATCTGGCTCTGTGCTGACAGCTCAGAGCCTGGAGCCTGCTTCGGATTCTGTGTCTCCCCCTCTCTCCGCCCCTCCCCTGCTCACACTCTGTCTCTCTCTCTCTCTCTCTCTCTCTCTCTCAAAAATAAACATTAAAAAAAAAAAAAGACAATACTTGGTACATTTTGGCCTCCCTCCCTTTAAATGAATGTATGGTTCCTAAACATTCGTCAGATTTTTCACAGGTAATGGTCCATGCCTCAAAAGCACACAAAAAGGCATCTTTTCTTTGGTTATAGATCCCACCCCATATAAATACTCTGCCTCTTATTATCTTTGCTTTTCAACTCCTCCAAATTTTCCTTTGGTGATCTCTGAATCGTATTATTTATCCTATTCTGAACATAATACTACCACATAGCTGAAGTATCTCAGAAGTCTGAACTAGAGATTTATATGGACAATTAATTTTTCTGTTAGGACACAGAGAATGGCAGTGAGAAAGAAAAACAAATACACAATTCACAGGTACAAATGTTGCCTTCACTGAAAATGTGAAACTCGGGACAGGATTTTAAACAGATAAGCAAATGTAATGAATTACAAATTAAAGACTTCCAGGCACGTATTAGGTTTCAGCTGTAGGATATGTACAAAACAACTTAGTACAGACAAGTGTCTAAGTGTCTAAGTAATACACTTAATAAACTCATTTTTTGTGGAGATCTTATCTTTACTTTGTGGGAGAATTCACAAAGTCCTCATTGTAGCGCTAAAGGATTTTAGTAATGATTCAGGCCTGAGTCTTTGAATAATAATCCTCTGATTATTTTTCCGTTTTGTTTTTTAATTTTCTGAGCCTGGGTGGCTCAGTCGGTTAAGCGTCCACCTTCAGCGTAGGTCATGATCTCTCCGCTCCCAAGTCCGAGCCCCCATCAGGCTCTGTATTGGCAGCTCAGAGCCTGGAGCCTGTTTCAGATTCTGTGTCTCCCTCGCTCTCTCCGCCCCTTGCCCACTCACACTCTCTCTCACAAATAAACATTAAAAAAAAAAATTTTTTTTTAATTTTCTATATACTTTGAAATAATTTATCCTCCCCCTCGGGTTTCTCTCTCAGACTAAGACTGGTGAGAATAACACTGATGCTTCCTGGAGGAGTTATCCATCAGATAATACTAACCTGGTAGAGGAGAAAAATGGGGAGGCACAAGACTAGGAACTTTGCAAGCACAAAGCAATCTTGAGACTCCCTTTAGCCTCTGTATCAGCGGTTCTCAATGAGGGGCAATTTTATCCTCCGAGGGACATCTGGCACGTCGGGAGACATTTTTGACTGTCATAACTGGGGTAGAAGGTAAGGGGCGTGCTACAGGCATCTAGTGGGGAGAGGTCAGGGATGCTCCCAAGCATCCTACAATACGCGGGACAGCCCCCCACAACAATGTATTATCCAACCCAAAATGTTAATAACGTCAAGATTAAAAAACCTTGCCCTCAACCGAAACATCCCAGGGATGAGGGAGACCTCTCACTAGACAGTAACAACATTTATTTTAGCAACCCACAGGCTTGCTTAGACTTTCCTAAGAGCAAAGTGGATAGCACTTACAAGGTATTTTATAGAACTATAAACTAACGAGATGCTTACAAAAGAAACGTGCCCTTTCAAAATAAAATAATATAAAACATGAAAATAAACTATTCTTCAAAATAAAACAATCTTCAGGGACGAAACACTTACCCTCAATGATTCCTGGAAGGAGGAGGCCTGGTACTGTGCATACTTAGCAATTGTAGTATGAGATCGATTACTTTCACAATGCCAGATTTTCTTCGTTCCAGTAGGATCCCAGTTTTCATCTGCCGGCTGCAACAACTGTGTCCTCACTTCCACCATATGCTCATTGTTCGCTTCCACCAACGTTTTGGTAGAGAAAAGTCCCAGGTCTTCATAAATAAATGAATGCAGTTAATAAAAGAAAATTACATTTGGAGTAATAGATTGAGAGTGCTTTTATTAAGAAAAGAGGAAAACGTGTGACAGCATTCCATCCGGTTCCCATGAAAACCAACCAGGGCCTCTGCACGCCCTGAGCTTCGTGCCAGGTTTACACGAGCACACAATGAAGCCCGGGACCTGATAATCATCATGCCGCCTTGTGCAGAGGCGGACTCAGGGGGCCAGGCACCGAGGTTTCACTTATCTGATTTCTTCAGGTGCAAGGAACTAGCAAGGGGACTACAGCACTGATCTGTAGCATCACATTTTATCTACATTTCATATTAAAAATTCTTTCATTAGATAACTTCATCACCATTATAATTATGTGATCAGACCAAAATAAAAGCTAAATTGAAAAAGCACCAGGAAATCACCAGGAACTGGCATCATGACTGTATCTTCATACGATAGATTAAAGAATTGATACACTAACACACACACCCAGGAAAAGAGTAAAACGAAAATGTGAAAATGGAAAAAATCAACAGAAATAAGTTTCTGTCAGTGCTTTACAAGTTATAGATAGCAAAAGAAATTTTAAAAAGTTTCCTTTTTCTTATTTAAAGCTTACCCAACTTTAGAGCTCCGGCAAGGCCACGTATTACTGTAACAGGGTTGTTTGGATTTGTACAAAATTGGTGTAATGGAGGAAAGAAAGCATCACGTTTATTTTCCAACTGTAAAATTAAAACATATGGTTAGATCTCTTGAAAACAGACCTTTTATGTAAATATTAGGCCAAATTCATATTTTTTATTTACTGCAATTTCAATAATGTACCCTGTAATTTCTATTTTATATTTTGCAGCATTTTATCACTGTCTTTTGATCCTAACTGTAATTAGATAGTGACCGCATACATTTCTTTTGTCCATTGTATCTTGAAGAAAATACATGAGAAGAAATAAAATTGCAACTTCAAAATCAAAGTGCTTTAAAATATTTTTTGACTTTAAAAGGAAGAGAATCCTTTCACATGCTACAAAGTAGATGAACCTTGAAGACATTACGTTCAGTGAAACTAAGGCAGTCACAAAAAGAAAAACTGTGTATGATATTACTTATGTGAGGTATCTAAAGTAGTCCAATGTATAGAAATAGTGGTAGCTACCAGGGGCTAAGAAGACCAGAAAAAGGGAGTTGCTACTTAATGGGTATAGAATTTCAAATTTGCAAAATGAAAAAGTTCTGGAGAAGTGCTTTGCAACAATGAGAATATTTCTTAACGCTACTGAATTGTATACTTAAAAATGGTTAAGATGGTAAATTTTATGTGGGCTTTTTCATCATAAAAAGAGAAAAGAAAACCACAAAGAAGTGGTTTTTTTTTTCCCCCTCTCAGACTTCAGTTTGAAAGGTTTATTATATGTCTATCCCCATGCTTCCCTTACATTCTGAAGGATCAATAAATATGGGTTGGAGGAAAAACTAACAGGGTTTAACATCTGCCTCTAGAGGGCAAAGACAGGGCCAAATCCCCCAACACAAACTTTACAGTTTGAAACTGTTTTCATTTGGGGTAAAAGTGGGAGGATGGAAGGAAATGGGGGAGGAGGACCTACTTGGGAGAAACAGAAGAGTTGCTTTGACTGAACTTTTATCAACTTCCTACATCAGATGTCTGAATGCCCTTAAAGTAAAACTTAACATCAGGTTTTAAATAATCAAACTTTTTAAAAATGACATACCTATTATCACATTTTATGTTCTCAAATGCCTTTTTTGAAGGTAACTAAAGCTGCATAAAGCAGAATGAATGTTAAGGTTCGAGCAACTGGGATTTAAACCCCAGCTTAAATTACACTTTTAGGTAGGTTTGGCCTAATGGGGGGGGGGGGGGGCAGGAAGAAGTATTTCTCACTACTTTAATGTAATCGTGGGAATAGCTCAGAAAGTATGTTTTACATGCTATTATGAAGTCTTTGTGAATATATCTTTTCTCCCCCCAAAATATTCAAGCTACTGCCAATAATTTTAATGTTTCCTAAAGGGCATCCATATTAATTTAAAGCAAGATCTTATGAAAGACAGGTAGATGCAAACACTGGTTTGATTTATTTCTAGTCAGTCAATTCAGACTCACATAAATACTAGGTGTAGGTGGATTCAACTTGTCCTTTGGCAAGGGAGGGTATGGTGACGATGGTGGTCTTGGAGGCGGACATTTATCCAATAAAATGCTACTGTTAGATAAGCCATTTTTACCTAGATTCCTTAAAAAAAGAAGAAGGGAGAATAAATCAGCTGTACATTTATTTAGAAAACAGAAAAAAAAACATTCCTGAATTAAGTCCTAATTAAGTTACTGGGTAGTTGCACAAATCCATGAGATTTGGATCAGAAAAAACAGAGCAATGTAATTAATTTCAGCAAATACTTAGCTTGATTCCTGTATTTCCATTGAAGAAAAATAATAGACAAGATACTACAACACATGAATTACTGATGACATCCCTTATTTTGCTCATAATTTTCCAATTTATGTTCTTCACCTAAAGAACCAACGCGAACTCTAATTTCCTCTCCACCATCTTCTACCATCAGATTCTTTCCATTAAATGTGAAAACAATAACTTGACAAAAAAGGTCTAGATAATAGTAAAAAAAAAAAAAAAAAGAATGTTATCTCTCTTCCTATGTCTCATCTCAGCAATTATCACCAGAATATCTTTGTGGTAATCTGCAAACCTGAAATGATCTCTTCTTTTTTGCCTCTCAAATCTGTAAAGAATTTTCTGTGTAACTCCTTGGCTACTAAAATTCAGCAAGATTCCAAATGAGGCATATAGTTGCTATCCATTCTCTGATACTCTATATAATCATTACTTACTAGTAGCTGGGGTTTCTTTTCCTTAAATGAATTAAAGTATCACATTTGGTAAGTTATAAATTGTTAAAATATGGTAGAATCATTTCCAAAATATAATTCTTTTAGTGTTAAAATTTTTTTTTCCTATTTCTTAAAGTTTCTGCTCAACTTGAAAATCAGCAAGATGCAATTTTGAGCTTACAATTCATTCCAGGTTAACTTCACCCAGTTATTACAAGTTCAAAAATTATCAATGCATTATAAAATAGCAAGTATCCTTAAAACATTAAAGTTTTAGTTAAGAATTCAGAAATTGTAATTATGGTGGGGAGTTAAACTTAGTATTTACTTATCAAAGAAGGAATTAGCAATTTTTCATTGCAAATTGTAGAATACAGGTTGAAACAAAATTAATTTTCTGTATTTTGCTGTTTTTGCCAAAGAGAAAAAACCTTACAAATCAGCCTGTTTTGGTTGGCCTTAATGAACACAAAGGCTTGAAATTCCACTGCTACAAACTTTTGAGATGTTACACTAAACAGCATTACAGGTGTCGCTTTCTGAATTTCCTCACCTATAAGTCCAAGTGAAAACAAAACGGTTCATGGCAGGCTTCAAAGGAATAATGACTAAAGTTTAAAATCACTGATTTTTTTTTGAAGTATGTGAAATGGTTATTATTAAAAATTATTAATAAAAATTATTAAATATTATTATTTTAATATATTATTAAAATATATTGAGTGAAATATTGTTAAAAGTTATTATTAAAAGTTGTTAATAAAAGTTATTATTAAAAGAAATTTTAGGTTCAACTAACAATTCAGGTTAAAGGTTAAATAAATGAATATTCTACCCACAACATCTCTCATCAAACCACGAGTGGCCTGTACATTTAAAGATAGCCACGATACATTTAAACTTTTAAATTTAGGTGTAAAATCAGTACTAATTTTGAACTCCATGGAAGTAGAAAATAGGTGGTTAACACTGGTAAAGAAACAATTCAAGTATTACCATTAAATCAATGCAAAATAGACCTTCACTTATGATACACATATAAATAATTTTCATGCTGAACTGCATATCTGCCACTCTTTCACCTTGAGATGTAAACAAAATATGACTCCGAATACATAAAATTTGTTTCCTAGAGCAGGAGATGGGTGTACCGTCAAGTTCACGATTAATATTTTAAGGAACTGGAAGATTTGGACCAAGAATTAAAACTGCACCAGGAAAGAGTATCTCATGCTAATTAAACATGGCACCAAAATTTAAGCTTCTACAACATTCTGGACATTGAGAGATGAGACTAGAAAACGGGGTTTGATAGATGAGCAGAATTCTGCCTCCATCATTTCTACAGTTCTGTAACAAAAGAAAAAAGGGAAATGGGAAAGTAAAATAATGTAAAATGCAGCTGCTTTCATTTTTAAAATAGAAGAGAAAAAGGTGAGACATGACTACGGGAGCTGATGTTGAGTCAACCATCAAATGGTGCAACTATAATTTTAAATTACAAAAGCAGCAAAGGTATTGTAGGCGCGCCTTTTGATGTATGGCTCTGGCCAGTGTAACACTATAATGGACCAAACAAGACTCAGATTAAAAATAACCAACACTTTAAAAAATAACTATACATGTGAAAATAACAGGGTAGTCAGAATAAACCATGTAATCAAATTGTATCTAGCAGTTTCTTACTGTACTGCAAACACGGAC
>NC_138357.1:93091462-93151462 GCF_046562875.1 Panthera onca
ATTAATAAACTCCTTTTCTGCTTAAATCAGCCACAGTTGGTTTCTGTTTCTTGTAACTAAGAACCTTAACTGACCCCACATTAAGAAACAAGAATCAGGGCGCCTGGGTGGCTTAGTCAGTTAAGCGTCCAACACTTGGTTTCGGCTCAGATCATGACCTCACGGTCCATGAGATTGAGCCCCACGTCAGGCTCCGTGCTGACAGCATAAAGCCTGCTGGGGATTCTCTCTCTCTGTCCCTACCATGTGTTTGTGTGCATGCACGCTCTCTCAAAATAAATAAACTTTAAAAAAAACCCAAGAATTAGTAGAGGAATGGCAGAAGATGACACTATTATAAGGGGAGTCAGTGGCCTTGTAAAGTGCTTGCAAAATCTGCGCTTGGACTGGCAACTCTTGTACCTTGGGATGTCAGCCATGGCCTAAGAAAGCTGTAAGATTAGACATGGAGCTAGAAGTGGGAAAAAGCATACCAAGGGCCAGATACCCCAAGATGCCATGGTTTTCTGGTGATGAATTCTGAGGAACCCAAGAATTCCTAATAGAACCTAACCTTCCAGGTCCTTACGAAAATGTATTTGTCAGGGAAGAAGGTTAGAACATATTTAGCAGTCTGTAAATCAGACAAATAACTTTTAAATATTCAGATGTATGGGACCATGGGCTTCCATTCGTACACTTGCCTCAGGCCCTGCAAATGTTCAGGTTGGGCCTAAACCAAGGGAGGCCACCTTTGGCATGTGGGCTAAAACGGCTTTCAAATCTGTACCATGCTGGGCCCAAGCAAGGTTGTGAGGTAGCAGGATTTATTAATGCTCTGCCTTCCCTCTTGGCAACCTTTCCCTTCCTTTGCTCTGTCTCCTTGTGTCTAGTCACTCTCGCTTTGAAGACCTTCTCAGCACATTCATTCCCTCAGTGAGCCAAGAGAAACCCCCTTCAGACATTACCTACTCTGCAGCACCCACAGTGGGATTTGTCTTTTTAGGCACTACTAAACTTTCCAACCCACACAACTAGCACAAGCCACACTCGCCATCACATCGATCCACTTAGAAGGACCCAGGACAGGAAACACTGCTTGCCAGCCAGGCAGCACCAGGCATTCCTCTTGAATAGGAGTCTTTTCAGCAGGACACGTGCTAATGTGCAGTCAATATAATAGGGAAAGAAGGATTTTTTTAAATAGTGTTGAGAAAACTAGCAGTTCAGAAGTCGATTTAGATTCAACTCCCTCTCCAAAAAACAAAACCACAGACAGAATAGTTTATATAAACAAATCAAATCGTAGGAGAGCTAGCAAAAACTAAAATTATTTAACAGATCTTTGGAGAGCTTTTATAACTTCAAAGGACTGGGATTCATAAAGGAAAACATCAACAGATTTGAAATTGAAAAAAAAATGGAAAATTAATTTGCTTGAATATTGACAGAAAAGGTTTCTATTCTGAACATAGATAAGGAGAGCTCACCCCGATGGAAGGGAAGATATTAAGCTTCATATACAAATGGGCAAGGACAGAAGTGGTCAGTTACCAAAAAGAAATACATTTGGTACATAGGCATGTGGGAATATGCTCAATCATTTTAATGTCTTTCGCAATGTATCAGCATTTGCTTTGCAAAGTAATTCTGGTTACAGTGACCATTCCTTTCCCCATTAAAAAGATGAAGCTTTCCATCTACTTACATAACATACTTAACAGTGCTTTGTAAGAACCTTCTCTGGTCCCTGTCCAAGTTCATACTGAAGGAAGTTGATTGTGTACAGTTTACAGCATAGGTGGGAGAGGAGAGCTCAGCTCAAATTATAGTCCCTTAAATAGTCCCACAGTTCATTCCAAACCCACCTAACATGTTGACTCATTTCCAAGCTGTACTATTGTTTGTCAGGAAAAAAAAAAAAATGCCTTGATCTGCTTCCCTCATTTCTTATTTATTTATTTATTTTGAGAGAGAGAGAGAATGAATCCTAAGCAGGTCCTGTACTGTCAGTACAGAGCCCAACACAGGGCTCGATCTCACAAACCATGAGATCATGACCTGAGCCAAAATCAATAGTTGGACACTTAACCCACTGAGCCACCCAGGCACCCCTGAGGGGCTGCCCTCTATCCTAATTACATTGTAGTCCCCACCCTCTTACCCTGCTTCTCGTCTTCCCCTTCCCCCTACTCTTTGGGACCCATCTCAGAGGCTGCTTGCTTCATGAAGACTGTCTGAATCCCTCAAAGATGTACCCATTCCTTCCTCTGAAACTCTGATATGCACTGTTGTAACTAACTCCTTCCCAAAAATGAAGTAGTTTAGAATACGGGAAGGGTAAAGAAAGGTCATGCGTACATGACTCCTCTCTCAGAAACGAATTTACCACCAACAAATATTTATACATACTCATCAATGTGTGGTATGTTATGGTGACCATGAAAGACCTGTTTATGCCCTCAAGTTGCTCATAGTCCAAGTGGGCAGACCACACAGGTGCCTGTCAATGAAATAAATAAATACTGATAGTGTAGGTCTAAATGACCATAGAGAGGCACAGACCCTTAGGTCCCTAAGAGATCAGTGGAGGAAGCAGTTGGGAGGTAGAATAGGCGGGCAGACATGCAGGCTTGTACAGAGTTGACAGAGGGCATCACTGTCAGTGTGGGAGACAGGCAGAAAAGTGGAAAGAGGCCACTTCTGGCAGGGGCATAAAGAGAGCAAAAGTGTTGGGAAAAGGTGGTGGTTATGGGACATTTGTGAAGACATCAAGACAGTAGCACAAGCAAAGCCCTGAATTAGAAGAAAATAAAGGATAATTAATGTTTTTTTCCTAATCAATAGAGATTGATTTGTATATGCAAGGATTAAAACATTTATTGGCAAACTTATTAAATCTAGAGAATTTATTTAAACCATCTCAACAGTGCAGCATTCACACATGTATCATCAGAGAGAATGGGGATGGAGGCTGTGCATTTTGAAGATCCCTCTGGGTGATTCTGGAGCAGGCATGAAACTGGATTTGTTATACAGAGCACTCCCTTGTACTGTGACTTTACCTACTTAGCTGTAATCCCTTCTTTTCCATTAATAACTCAGAGCCTTGAACAGGAATTTGAAGTTTCCCTCTTTGTAACCTGAGCCTTTTTGCAGGGACAGTGCATGGATTCTAATGTCCAACTGCCTGAGTTTGAATCATGGTTCTTCCACTTACTAGCTGTGTGATCTCTTGGGCAAGTTACTTAACCTTTCCTGTTCCTCAGTTTTCTATTAATTAAAATAGGGGTAGTAATGACACGTATCTCAGAGACTTCTTGCAACCATTAAATGAATTAATGCATGGAAATCACTTAGAAAATGCCTGTCACATAGTATGTACTCAGCAAATGCTAGCTTTATTTATTACAACAAAATAAGATTATCCCTGTTTTTGAACCATATGTAAAAGAAACACCGTTTGTGTACTGCTTTGTCTGCTTCTTTCACTTAGTGTTTTATCTTTAGGATTCAGCCAAATTCCTCTGTGTGCCTGTAGTTAATTTCTTTTCATTGCTGTGTAGTATTCTGTTGTTTGACTATACCAGTGCTTTACCCATTCTGATGGACATTTGAGTTCGTTGACACTTGGTGCCTATTGTGAACAATGCTGCCATGAATGTTCACGCACATGTCTCCTGGTTGACGTGAGCACACGCTTATTTGAAGAGTCTCCTTGGGGCACCTGGGTGGCTCAGTAGGTTAATGTCCGACTCTTGATTTGAGCTCAGGTCATGGTCTCGCAGTTCGTGAGTTCAAGACCCACATCAGGCTCTGGGCTGACAGTATGGAGCCTGCTTGGGATTCTTTCTTTCCCTGCCCCTCCCCCCTGCTTGGGATTCTCTCTCTCTCTCAAAATAAATTAAAAAAAAAAAAAAAATGAAGAGAGTATCCTTGCCCAAAACTCTGTAGTCCCCTCTTCCTCATAAATCAACCAGCCATGTATGTATGCATCTGTTTCTGGGCTCTCTGGTATATTCTGTCCTGTTGTCAATAGCATACACGCTTAAGTAATAAGCCTTATATTATTGAAATTTTGAAATCAAATAGAGCAAATCTTCCCACCTTATTATTCTCCCACATTATCTTGAATCTTCTTGTCCTTTTACAGTGCCATATACATTTTAGATTCTGCTTGACAGTTTCCACAAAACCTGCTAGGATTTTGATTGGAATTCCATTGAATTTTTGCTTTCATTTAAAAAAATTGGCTGTTTATAGTATTAAGTCTTCCAGTCTGTGGAAAAGATCATTTTCTCTTCATTTATATTAGATTTATTTCTACATTCTTAAAAAATATCTTTTAAAAATTTTCTTTTGATTTATGAGAATAATTTTGCTCAATGCTGATTATAATTTTACCTTAGATTATTTTGGGTATTCTGTATATACACTTTATACCATCTGTAAATAATGACAATTTGTTTTTTCTTTTTCAATTCTTATTGATTTTATTTCTTGATCTTGCCCTTACTAGGGCCTCTAGAATAGTGTTGAATATAAGTTTTTGGAGTGGATGTTTTCATCTTGTTCTTGACCTAAGAGTTTCCTAAAGTTTAAATACATAATTTTATTAAATGGTTTTAGCATTTATTGAGATTAGCCTAATTTTTTCTTCTTTAGTCTGTCTCAGTGTTCAGAATTCTAGTCATTGAGTTCCAGACGTTAAAACAATTTTGTATTCCTCTGATAAATCCAACTTGGTCTTGATGTAATTTTTACGTATTGCTGGGTTTTATTTGCTGGTGCTTTGTTTGGGTTATTTGCACCTATGTTCGTTAATGAGACTGTCCTTTAATTTTGTCATGCTGTCCTTAATGGTTTTGGTATCTAGGTTAAGTAAGCTAGCTTCATAAAATAAATTGGAGACTGTTCTGCTACTTATTCATTTTCTCTTCCAAATGTTCCCTAGAACTTGTCAGAAGTGCCATCTAGGCCTACAGTTTTCTATGCCAGAAGGTTTTTAATTACTGATTTAATTCTGTCAATGAGTAAAGAATTATCCAGGTTTTCTAATTATTTTTGTGTTCACTGTGATGAATTTTATTTTTCTGGGAAATTTGTCGATTTCATAGATTTTCAAATTTGTGGCATAGAGGTTCAGTGTCATCTTATCTGCAAGATATGAAGTATCTCCTTTTTCATTCTTCATATTGGCTGCTACATGTGTCTTCTCTTTTTTTTTTTAACCAGTCTTGCCAAAGATTCATCATTTCATAGGGAACAACTTTTAACTTTTGCTAATCCCTCTAATATGTTTGTTTTCCATTTCATAAATTTTTGTTATTTCCTTCTAACTTGCTGAATTTAATTTGATGATCATTATATAGCTTATGCAGATGGATGACGGGTTCATAAATTTTCACCCTTCTTTCCTCATATATGCATTTACAGCAGTAAATTTCCCTGTAAGTACTACTTTACCTGCATTCTACAAGTTTGATGTGGTTATTTTTGTTATTCAGCTTAAAATAGTTCCTTATTTTCTGATGATTTCTCCTGAGATCTGTATAATAAAAGCATATTGTTCAGTTTTCAAATGAGGTGGATTTTCCAGTTCAGTTTTATTAATCTTTTTAAAGAAAATATTTTTGCTTTTCTTGCTCTCTGTTGTGTTTTTCTTCATTAATTTCTGTTCATTATTATTCCCTTCTACCCTTGTTGGATTTAATTTACTGTCCTTCTAAAATTTTTCTCCTGATAGAACGTCACTTTAGTTTTTCTTCTAAAATTTTACATCAGTATTTGTAATATTTCTGTTATGTTTCAATAATTTAAAGTTTAAAAACTTACAATTTATGGATACAGGCTGCTTTGTGTATACTGTTTTAGCTCCATTTCTCAAGGGGTATTTTTGTGTTTTATTTTTCTTTTAACATTTAGAGTTATGTTTAGTCTGATGAAAGTGGTAGTACCTGTTCATTTTTTAAGTAAAAGTAAAAAGAAGAAAACAAAAATTTCAAATACCCACCCACTCTTTAACAGCGTGTTGATATCCAAAAATTTCTGTGCCTCTGCAGACACACATATGTGCCCATATATATATTTATACATCTTAATATATTGTGAACATCTTTCTATATCAATAAATATACTTCTACAGCATCATTTTAATGGCAGCATAATACTCTGCCCTGTGGATTTACCACAATGTATTTAACAATTCTCCTATTGTTAGATATCTATTTGTGTGTTTCTTTGTTTTTAAATGTTTGTTTATTTTGAGAGAGGGTGAGTATGCACATGAGGGGGGGGGGCGCAGAGAGAGGGAGAGAGAGAGAATCCAAAGCAGGCTCTGTGCTCTCAGCACAGAGACCAGTGCAGGGCTCGATCCCACAAATCGTGAGATCATGACCTGAGCTGAGATCAGGAGTTGGACGCTCAACTGACTGAGCCACCCAGGCACCCCTCTTCTGATTCATAGGTTATTTAGCATGGTTTTCTCAATTTCTAAGCAAGCATTTGAGGATTTCCCATTTGCTGTGTTTATTTATTTCTAACATAGCTATATCATGATTAGGAAACATACCCTTAGTGCTTATAAACCTTAGAATTTTGATGGCTCTCAGAAAAGCACTTGTGCAGTGTTATCAGTTGTAAGCTGACCTAGCATTTTGTGCATATATAACATCATTTCTAGTTGAGAGAATGACTAACAGACAAACCATGCTTCCTCAAACTTGGGTATGTGACAGACATTTAATCACAAATGAACGAAGTGACCCTGCTGCTTCAAGGGAAAACAACTCACAGTGGTTGTCACCAATGATGCAGTTCAAACTTCCAAGTGAAAATAACAATTTTGGAAAACTTGTATCTGCCACCATAAACTTAATAGCTTACCAGGACTTAAAGGATGTTTCTAATGTAATCAATGGGGGTATGAATAAATGTGATTTTTTTGATAATGTGTAATCAAATGTGTCGGTATTTAGAAAATCTGCACAACTCTGTGGACTAGTATTTTTCAGATGACTAATGTGTGATGTTACAGAGTCATGCACAGGTAAAACATCTATTCAAAGAACAAGATAGACAATGGATTACAATGTAACACAGTACCCAAAGTTCATTGATATGGTTTCAGAATCCACATTGCAGTTTACCTTTAAGAAACTACCACTTTTTGAGTCTTGGGTGCAGTATCAAAGAAGAACATTCTCAAATATCTGCAAGGCCTATTAAGATATACCTCCTTCCAATTATATATCTCTGTGGGGCCAGATTTTCCTCATTTTTTTTCAACCAAATAACATATTATAACAGATTGAATGTAGAAGCAGATATGAGAAACAGCTAGCTGTCTTAAACCAGAAGTCAGAGCGATTTGCAAAACACCGAACAGTTCTACTCTTTTCACTAAATTTGTTTTGTTTTTGAATAGATACTTATTTTTCATGAAAAATATTATTCCTATTAACATGTAATGGGTTTATTGTCATTTAAAAATTTTTTTTTAATGTTTATTTATTTTTGAGACAGAGAGAGACAGAGCATGAACGGGGGAGGGTCAGAGAGGCACAGAATCTGAAACAGGCTCCAGGCTCTGAGCTGTCAGCACAGAGCCCGATGCGGGGCTCAAACTCACAGACCACGAGATCATGACCTGAGCCGAAGTCGACCGCTTAACTGACTGAGCCACCCAGGCGCCCCTATTGTCATTTTAAAATACATGTTTTTTTACATTTCTGGATTTTAATTTTTAAATTTTTAATTTAAAAATTTTAATTTTAAATTTTACATTTCTGGATTTTAATTTTTAAATTTTTTTAACGTTTATTTTTTTGTGTATGTGTGTGTGTGTGAGAGAGAGAGAGAGAGAGAGCATGAGCATGAGTGGAAGAGGGGCAGAGAGAGAGGGAGACAGAGAATCCTAAGCAGACTCCATTTCTGTCAGCACAAAGCCTGATGTGGGGCTCAAGCTCATGAACCATGAGATCATGACCTGAGCCAAAGCCCAATGCTCAACTGGCTGAGCCATCCAGGTGGCATTAATTTTTAATGCAGCAAATATTGATAGACAAAACCTACACAGACATCATCCATTTGGGGTTCCCAATCATCTTTTAAGTAGAAAAGGGCCCTGACATCAAAAAAGTTAGAGGACTTAGTCGTTGTCCTAGAAATTACAGTACGCCTCCTGACATGTTATTGTTGTGTAGTTTTTTTTTAAGGTCACTCTCTCTTCCTCTCTTGATCTCTCAATAGTTATTGTGTCATATGGTCTCAAAGAGTGAGAAAATATTTTTTTATTTAATCATTGTTCATTTAGATTACTGTACATATTTTCCACATTTTATGTTTTCATGCCTCACTGCATCCCTGAGTTTTCATTCCACTTTGTTTTTTTTCTACCTAAGGAATACTCTTGTGTATTTCCTTTAGGAATAGGTATGCTGCTGTCAAATTCTGTTGGTTTCTTTGCTAATCTGAAGGACATTTTTTCACCTTTATTCTTTATGGGGTTTTTTGGTGAGAAGAGAACTTTAGGTTGGCAACTAGTTTAAGATCCCTTTCCACTGCTCTCTATTCTGTATTCTGGCTTCCACTGTTGCCATTGAGAAGTCAGCTGTCACTCTAATCGTCTGTTCTTTTCTTGCACGGTTTTTGAGGTTTTCTATTTTTCTTTGGTTTCCTGTAGTTTTCACAGATATGTGTCTAGCTATAGGTTTCTTTATTGCTTGGTGTTTATTGGGCTTCTCAAATCAGTGGGTTGAGATCTTTAATCATATCTGGGTAATTATCAGACATTATATTTTCAGTATTGTTTCTGCTCTATTTTCTTTTCACTTTTTATCTATTAGTAATCGCTACACCCAACGTTGGGCTTGAACTCACGACCCAAGGATCAAGAGTCACTCACTGACTGAGCCAGTCAGGCGCCTTTCTTTTCACTTTTGAAATGTCAATAAAAATATATGCCGACCTTCTCCCTGTAACCCTTTCTCATCCTTTCATATTTTCCATGTTTTGTCTCTACATACTTCAGTCTGACTACATCTACTAGTTCACTAATTTTCTCTTCAGCTATCTAATCTGCCTAAGTTCTGACTTTCGGTGTTGGATTTTTTTCATTCTGAAGTTTCTGTTTGCTTTTTCAAATCTGTGGTGTCACTTTTTATAATTGTTGATCCTTGCTGAAATTTTTAAGTGGATGTTTTGTCTTCGTGGTAGGCATTGGAATTTCTCTATGCTAATAAAACATATCAGAATATATTCCTTACCCCACTTTCCAAAATACAACTCTTTATCACCCCAGCCCAGAGTATGGGGTGTTTTCTCAGGTCCCTAGCCTTTGGCAGGCTCTCCTGCGGTAGCTCAGTCTCTGCTCTTGGATCTCCAAGTGGAAGAGCAGTTGGGCCCTGTTAGTCCAATATCCACCTCGCCCATTCTTCAGAGTTCCCCACATATGCACCCTGCCCCTTCCAGGGCTGCCTCCTTCTCATGGGGTGCTGCCTACCCCTAGGGCAGAAGCATCTCTCGCTCACCTCTTTGAGCTCAAAACCTTTCCCCATCCTCACTAGGTAGTGTTTCACTCATTATACTGTTTAAGCTTTAAAAAAATTTTTTTGTTTTTGTTTCATCCAGTTCTGTAGTTGTTTTTCTCACCTTCAGAGGAAATGGTAGTTAGAGAGATTCAGATTTGGTCTGACCTGTACAGTGTTCCTCAAAGAATAGTTTGCAAATGAGTTCCAATCTACCAAATGTTATCAGTCTGTGATGAACTGTTATCAGTCTGTGATGAAGTAAGTACAGAAATTGAGAGTAAGCATTTAGAAACTGTTGGAGCAATCTGACATTGCTGTGAAATCATAGCACGTGATTTTGTGTTTTATAAAAATAACGATTCATAACATACCTGGGGGGAGTGGAAACTGCTCCTTCACCACAGTTAATTTGAGAAGCACTTCTTCCTACAGTCAGCTGCGAGTCTCCTACAAGCCCCCTCTTTTTCTGCTTTTACAGAATACACTGTAGAGGAGGAAAAAACCTTTTCTCTACCCTTTTAGGTTAAATGACTGGGTCTGAATTAAACTGACCAACACCAGACTAACAGGAAAAAAGATTTATTATTTTTTTTTAACATTTATTCATTTTTAAGAGACAGAGCATGATTCGGGGAGGACATAGAGGAAGACACAGAATCCGAAGCAGGCTCCAGGCTCTGAGCTGTCAGCACAGAGCCTGATGCGGAGCTCAAACCCATGAACTGTGAGATCATGACCTGAGCTGAAGTCAGACGCTTAATCATCTGACCCACCCAGGCACCCCAATAAAGATTATTTTATATGCACATGGCAGGACCATTGGGGTCGGGGGACACCCTCACAGGAAAAAAGTGAAAACCACAAAAGAGGTGGTTAGACCCAGATGCTTATATACCATTTTAACAAAGAGTAATACAGTCTGAAGAGACTAGAAAAAGGAAGAGGGGGGAGTTTGGGGGTCTCGGGTAAGTGGTGGCAAGGCAACCAGGAAATGTGTGGTAAGTAAGAGTTGTTTAGTAAGGTTTGTTATGCAGGTAGGAGTAGTTCTCTTCCTAGTACATAAGAGGGGAACGCCTTTACAAAGGGAAACTTAAACCTCCATTTTCAGGCAGAATGGACAAGATCAGAGAGTTCTTCCTGTGTCTGGTGTTTTTCAATTGCCTTCAGCTCAAAATAATCCTATGCCAAGGTGGCTTATATTCTGATCCCTTCAACATATGGTCAGCCATACATTGTGCCTCTAGACGTGTGATCTATTTTGTTTGGCATATTTGTTTTGGATTTTTTTTAATTATGTAAGTAATTTACATTTATTGTAAAATTTTTAAAATTCAGACAGATGAAAGGAACAGCTAAGATCATTCATGATCCCACTGCTTTCACAAGTCAACGTAAACCTCCCATAGTTTTTCTCGGCATGTAGGGTAGAAGCATTCCCCATACTCTTCTAAAGCAGGGTTTCTTCTCCCTCTTATTTTACTCCCTTGGAATGGAACCAAGCAGGGAAGTTTAGAACATGCTTTTTTGAAGCTCCTTAGCAGCCCCAGAAACACCCTAAGATGGGAAGCAAGAGAAAAACAATGAAAGAAGCCTTGCACTTGTTTTTAGAAGTATTATCAAATAAAGATGATCAAAGATTTGAGACATCAAACTTTTCAAAGTTGTTATATCGGGATTGTATTATGAATATATATATTAAATTTCAGTGATGAATAAAATTTGCATAAATAGTATTTTTCATTTTTCCATACATCAAAATTTAAAATTAATGAATTGCCTTTTACTCTAATATCAGTGTTACAAATAACTAATCAAACAGCTTTAATAATAGAAGATTACTTTCACAGCGATGACTGACTTTCAGACTAGCTCCTGAAGGAACATGCATGCATATTTAAAGTTACACAGGTGAGTTTGTTTGTTACCCCAGGTTATGAACCATCGTCATAAAAAATGTACAATGCCCAGAAGATCTCATTTATAAGAGTGACTAAAAGTATCCTAGGGCAAAAAACCCCAATAATCAATATTTGGAACCAATATGAAGAAAACCTTAAAACTGTGACTTAGAGACATGAAAAGAAATAGAGAACATATCATGTTCATAGATGAGAATATGAGAAAAATGTTAATTTCTAGAAGTTCATCTATAAATATAAAACTATCTCAGGCAAAATATTAAAAAATTTTTAACATTTGATGAACTCATTTTTAAAGTTCAGCTGGAAGAAAAAAATTCATAATAAAATATTAGCAAAGAATAATAATGAAATGACTTATTTTTCCAAATATTAAAATACACTATTAGAGGGCCGCCTGGCTGCCTCAGTCAGTAGAGTGTACAACTCTTGATCTCATGAGTTTAAGCCCCATGTTGGCTGTAGAGCTTACTTAAAAAACATAAGATAAAATATTGAAAAACACCATTACAGTATTAAAAATGGTGTGGTACCAGATACAAGAAGAGACAGGTCAGTGGGAAAGCCTAGAAACCTGAAAATAACCTGTGTATGTGCATGTGTAGAGACTGTCATTTCAAATACTAGTATTTCAGATATAACACCCCAAAAAATGTGTCGATCCATGCTGGTAATTTCCAGGTTTTTTTTTCACTGACTGGTTCCCTTGTTAGGCATTGGCCTCTCACCACTTGACTACCTTCTCCTACTCCTCAGACTGCTGTTTTCCCTCTTCCAGGTCCCTCCAAAAAAGTCTTCCTCCAGCTCTCAGGAAAGCTCCCAGATTCTTATTTCTTGACGATGCGATTGATTTAGCTCTCCTTTGCCTAACTCCTTTCTCATGTGCGCTGAATAGTGCTCATCCTCACATCTCACAATTAAACAGGAAACCGCCTAAACAAAACTTCAATTCATTCACTGGAAGGGGTCCCTTAGTTCTCCTAGATCAAGCAACCAGCTTAAATTGCAGCCCATTTAGAAATAATATTTTTTTTCCTCCCCACAATACAAAGAAATGAAAAATATTCAGCCTCTCTTGTAATCAAGGAAATGCAAATTAAAGCAATCATGACTTACTTTTTTCCCTCCTGACTGGCAAAGATCAAAAAGGAATAGTCAGCCTAGTGGGGGCAAGGTAGAGGAAAGGACACCTTCACGATTAGTGAGGGCAGTATAGCATGTTAAATTTTTTTCCAGGAGTATATCAACAGCTTTATTGTATATGCCCCCCGACCCCTAGGACAAGTGCAACTCTCCTTATAAGACTTTTACTCTAGCAGAATATCATGACTGTTCAAACATGTGACCATGTTCATTTGGGCTTTATTTCCAATGGTGGAAAATGGTCACTACCATACTTCAGAGCAGACTACACCATCACAAAGATTATTTTGTGCAGAAGAATTCTATTTGACATTGGAAAATGTTCATCAGCTGTGAACTGGAAACTAGGCAAATGTTGTAAACCCTTGTATAAATGTGAAAGTATTTTCATTTATACAAAACCACACCGAGGGGCGCCTGGATGGTTCAGTTGGTTAACGTCCGACTTCTGTTCAGGTCATGATCTCGTGGTGTGTGAGTTCGAGCCCCATGTCAGGCTCTGTGCTAACAGCTCAGAGCCTGGAGCCTGATTCAGATTCTATGTCTCCCCCTTCTCTGCTCCTCCCATGCTCATGCCCTGTCCCTGTCTCTCAATAATAAATAAACATTAAAAAAATTTTTCTTAAAACCACACCAAGATTTAGATCATATGGTCAATTATTCATTAAATATTTACTGTGTGCTCAGTCTTCTGCTGGGTACTGGGTGGGAGTATGTTGAAAGTATAAAACATACTTGTTCTTGGGGCTCCTGGGTGGCTTAGGCAGTTAAGCGTCCGACTTCAGCTCACGTTATGATCTCGCAGTCCATGAGTTTGAGCCCCACATCGGGCTCTGAGCTGTCACGAGCCCAGCATCTGATAGCTCAGAGCCTGGAGCCTGCTTTGGATTCTGTGTCTCCCTCTCTCTCTGCTCCTCCCCTGCTCATGCTCTGTCTCTGTCTCAAAAAACAAAACAAAACAACACAACATACTTGTTCTTTAGGGCTTTATACATCTTGTTGAACTGTTGAGCTTGAATATGTGCATTTCTTCCTTGTACACCCAGCAGGTGTAGCTGTAGGTAATGGGAAGAGCAGTGAATATAGACACAGATTTGAATCCTGTCCCTGTAACCTACTTGTCTACTCATACAAATTATTTGAGAATGAGAAGGGTGCTGACCTCGTGGGGTGATTGTAAGAATGAAGATATAACAAGGAGTGTTTCCCATGATGCTTGGTGAATTGTAATATGAGTATTGATAATTCATTATTATTAATACCTACTTAGTAATTATTAGTAATAGTAATGAATAGTTTCTTTAGTTTCCCTTCTAGAAGCCTGTTTCCTCAGTGTAATACACTGGAGTCTCAGCTACTTGAATAAGTGAATGAATGAAATACTGGTTTTGAAAACACTTCATATGCCTTGAAGCATTATGAAAATGTCAGCTATTGATATTTGAATAATTTCACTACCAGATACAATCTGGCAAAAGTGTCCTGTATATGTATGTAAATGCTAAACGTGTGTTAAGTGCTAACTGTTAGGATATGGGCATATAGGGTTGTTATAGAATTTAAGCAAATGAAAGCCTTGATGTGGTTAGTAATTCACTTAGGGGGCTTTCTGGGAAAGGTGTGATTGGAATGGGGCCTTGGATTACAGCAGGTTTTGAATATGAAGAGCAATGTATTCAGAAGCATGTGACAAGAAAAGAAAGAAGACTGTATGTTCGGGGAATAGTAATTAAGACTAGCCTGCCTAGAGAGTGATGTATACTTGAGGAGCCATCAGATAGGACAGGTAGAAGAGGTGAGGTGTGGCTGACACAACAAGAGACCTTACTGATCTGAGAAATAAAGAAGAAGTATTTTAAGTTTGGGGCAAAAGAGTGACATTCCATCACCAACACATCAGTGTGTTAGAATATGTTTGTAGGGATTGACTTTGGTAATGGAGTGTGAACAAAAAGAAATTATGAATTAGCTACTGTTTTCCTTCTACAGTATATAGTTTGAATGCCCATTTAGTGGTGATAACTATACCTAAATATTTTAGAATCCTTGTTGGATTCTTAAAATATTACGTGACATGACTAAGTATAGATAATTTTGGAACTGACTCAAAAATATGTCCATAGCCACCAGCATTGCCCTTTTCTGAGGCTTCTTGTTGTGATAACTTAAAGGAAATTTATGGTCCATTTTCTACACCTCGTGTTATTTGATGCTACCATTTGCTTGTTCTTTGTACTTCTTTCCATGTAGATTTTCAGTGTTAAGATGGTTATAATATCCTTTATAATTTATATATCTTTCCTTGAAAGAAAGGAGATTTAAATAACTTATTAGAATCATTAGCTGTAAGCCAACTAATGACTTAGTTACAATATATTCATTTTCAGTGTTTTCTTCCTGGGATTTCCTCTTACATATTTTTTTTCCTCACATTTCTCTACAGTATGGATGGCGCAGATCTGTGTTTTGAAATCGTAAAGCGAGCTGACGCTGGTTTTGTATACAGTGAAGCTGTAGCCAGGTATGTAATTTGTATTGACTCAGAGGTCACAGGGGAAATAAAAGAAGGAAATGACAGAGAAATCACATGAAGTGACCTGCTTTTTGAACTGATGAGGAAGAGACTGCCACTCTTTCCTACAAGGAACATGTCTGTTCTAGTGTGCAGTAGTGGAGCCGAATAGTGACTGGAAATGACAAATACTGAACAACGAATTTCTTAACCTGAGTCTACAGTTTAACATGGTACTGTTGCCTTTCCCGTTTGGGATGACTTTTATTCAAGAAGGGATTTGGTAGCTCAAGAACTATGAAGAATCAACTTTGGGGGGGTGGGGGTTATGTGTGATCATTGTTTTGGGCAGCTGAGCCTTCTTAGTTCTTCACTTTGCCTTTTAGTGATAGCACATTATTATGTGACCAGTTAATCTGATGAAATGCACAGAATAGTGGAAGGAATAGAAATAATAGCACAGTCTTCCTGCCAGATATATTTGCTTCAGGCCAGTGTGTGATCTCCCAAGCAAATGGTGGCCATTGTTCTAAGTCAAGTTGTTGTACAGGACTAATGAGTCAAAATAAGGAGTAAAGTTGAAAAATCACAGGAACCATGCACTGGGCCACTTGCTTATAGATTTGGAGCAATATAGCTTTCTGCTTTGGTGTCATTCAATCATATCATAAATACCCACTTCAGTGGGTTGCCTTTTTAATACATGGGGTCTCCTCAGTCACCAGCCATAATATATTGAAGGATTCAAACCCACAAACCAGTTAGGATTTATTAAAACTTTCTACCATCTGAGAAACAGTTACCATTAAATGATTATAACTTCCTCTTATCATCCTTTATATAACCATGGCATCTTGGACAGATACAGGTAGCAATAGCTTAGGGACTATCTAATACAACCTTCAGCTCAGAGTGGCTTCAGATTCAGTGCCCTGCCTCTTCCTGGCTAAGGAGCAAGGGCCCCAGTCTCAGGAGACCGAGCAGCCATAGCTATAGCACAAGATGAAGAATATACTCAATTGAGGTAGCTGCTGTTGCGTGCTGCTGGAGCTAGGGAGAAGCAGCATATGAAAGTTTATATACAGTAATTGTAATGACTTCTTTGAACTCCTGATGTATTCATGGTAGAACTGAGGTTGGGTATCCTCTTTTTTTCTGTGCCGTGCTCGCTAAAGCACATTCTACAGGGCGGTGGGGGAAGGGGAAGGGGTAAATCTCATTTTCCTATTAGTTTTGAGTTCTTACCACAATTAAAATTTTTTATTCTGTATTGTGCTTCAGAATTTAAAAGCATTCTTTAATACCAAAATAGTCAATGCCATCTTGATTTTTCTTAACATACAGCAGTAAACGACTTTATCCAACTGAATGAAACTCTCAGACCCTTGCATCTTGTTGTTTATATTTACTTCTTCAAGAATTTGAGGCAACTTGCCTTTTGTACTCTCCCAAATTGAACTCTTTCAACAGCAACATCAAATAGGGAAAACTAAAAATTCTGAACATGGATTTTTATAAAACAGTGAAGCTTGATGAAGGGAGATGACTTTTTTCCTTTTGGACCACAGTAACACTGGAGTACTGTGAGAAATAAACCCACTGACCCAGTCAAAGGAGGGATGCAGGGAAGCACCTAGGAGCACTGTGAAGTGAGGCTTTAATCAACATTCTTGCAAGAGCGGGTGTCTGATGGACAGGCACACCCAGGGCAATCACAGCAGACAGTTTATCTCCTAGTGTGCAAGTCCCTCCCCTGATTTCTCATTGGCTGAGTACTACAGACGTTACAGCCTTACCCGGAAGTCTCCTATGCCCATATACGGGAAAAAGTAGTCTGACTGGAACAAATGTACATTCCCTGAGGTGACACAGAGGTTTCATTCCCTTCTCCCTTTGTTCTTTGGTGCATGCTCATTGCAAAGCCTGCAAAAATAAGCCCACAAAAAGGAGAGGGGAACAAGAACCAGGAAGTGAAGTGTCTAAGGGTTGGGGGCTCCATTGTTGGTGGGGGGTGGTTCATACATATTTCCAATAGGTCATAAACCTATTAATTAGACAGCACAGCTTTTATTTGGTATTTCTTAAAATGAATCATCTCCCTTACTTCTCACAGGTACCTGGCACATATGCTGTCAGGGTTGATGTTAAAACAGTACCACTTTTATCCTGTTCCCCACTCATCCATATTGCTTTTCCTTAACTTTGAGCCTGTCTGTGCCACTGGCCTGGGTATCGGCATAAGGAGAATAGTAATATGTAGAGGTGATGCCATACAGTGAGATTACTTGGGGGATCTTTCCCAATCTCAAGGTTTATAGTAAAGGTAGATGCTTCCATACATCAAGATGAAAGCCTGTTGATTTTAAAATCTACCTATATTTTCTGTTAAAATGGTAATTTTTTTTTTTTTTTTTTAATGGAAGGAACTTTCCAGAATGAACCAGTAAGGAGTAGTATTGGAACCAGTAGGTGACATTGCAGAGAGAGAGATTTGGGACAATTTATTAAGGATTCTTCCTAAAAATGACAAAAGGCAGGGAAGGCCATCCTCAGAAAGTAGTATTAGGTATGTCCCCTTTTGCAGATGATCATGACCACATAACAAGGGCATGTAGAGCCTTCCTTTGGTTGTAGAACATTCAATCAGTTGACTTTGAACTTCCCCTCCTCCTCTGATTCTGTGATTCATTGTTGGGAAATTTAGCTTGTATCAGTATTCTAGTGAGACCACAACTGTAGGAAGACTCGGAGACACCAAGTAATCAAATTGATAATGTTTTTCTCCAATTGGCTGAGCTTCCAGAGAAGCAGCAAAGCATGGCCTAAAATAAAACTGCATACAGTCCTTACAACCCAATTAGTGATTACCTCTGTTCCTTCAGGGGTGATGAGTTGTCAAGTGCACTAACATACAAGATCAGATGATCAAATCAAACTCTTACAAATCAGAGCAGTCTTCTTCTCTAGTACCAAGCTTTACTAAATAATTACAATTTTACAGGTGATCAAAAGGCTCAACTGAACCAGAGAGGTCTGGGTTTTCAAGGGCAATTTCCCAGAGTAGATGGGGTGTCTACATGTGGGATCCCACACACAAGGGAGAATTGCAGTTATGAGATGGCTCCATTGTATGCCCCCGGGGAGTTGTATAGCTTCAGTGACATCCTCCAGGAAGCCAGCCATGCCTCAAAGATCCTGGATTCTGTTTCCCATAGGTAATCCTTAGCCAGGGACATTCTGTTAAGAGCATTTCAGAGATAAGGTGTCTTCTGACTAGCAAGAGCGATAATCTCTGTACCTAGAGTCTCCTCCCCTCTTTTCTTTCACCAATTTCATCACTCACCAAAGGAAGTGAGTGGATTGCTGGCCAGTTCTTTGCTTCCACTGAATTGTCCTCATTCCTGATCCATACAGGAGATAGAGGCAAACTTCTCTATTGCGACATTTTTCTGAAAGTATAGGCCACCCTGATGATTCATGAAAATGAAGCTTTCTAATTAAAATTTAGTCAGCAGTTCTAGAACATGTGGGTGGATTTTGCTTTTCTGTTTTGCTTGCACACTATTCACATGCACAGCCCCCCAGAGTCCTGACTGGGAGGGTGGAGAAAGATCACTTTAAGCTGTGCTATCTGGGGAGAAAAAAAAATGTATCTTCCCCCCAACATACTCCAGAGATTCTGATATGTATGTATATTTGGGTCAAATAATTGAGCACTCTGATAATTAGATTAAAAATGCTCGTTCATTGAGATTTTCTTTTTAATGACGCTTTGAAATAGGAATTTTCTTTAGACTACAAATATATAAGTGGCTATCTTAATACTATGTATCCAAAGTAGTCCATACTATAGGTATAAGCTATGTCCACATTACCTGATTTAAACTTACCCACTGTTCTCATGTTCACATCGAGATGCACAAATAGGGTGTTCCTAAACCTTTGACTAAACTTAGTAATATTGTAATAATAATGACTTTACCCTTTGTAGCATGGTTTAGAGTTTACAAAGTGCTTTCATATTTGTTGTCTGCCATTACAGAGGGTCACACACATATCCTTCACAGCCTGATTTGAAGCAGGAAAGGGCCAAGCTAAGAACCCCTAACTTAAACAGAAACTTAATTCTAGGCTGCACAGGACCAGGCCAAGAGTATATGACCACAACCCCTTTGTGTGCATTTGCAAAGTAAAAAAAATTGGCATCACAACTAAGGACTGCATGAGCCAAGTTCTCTGCCTAGAGCCCACTTGTGAGGAGACAGTAAGTGTAGGAACGAAGTCTGGAGGTTCTTTTCCTACCTTTCATTTAAAAAATGGAAACTTTTGATCGGTTGTAGTACACGAAATGATGCATATGCCAATGAGAAGGACATTATGTGAGTTTGATAGTAGCATATCCAAGAGGGAAGTTGATAGAAATGCCTTTTAATTGTATAGCAGGAGTAGAGAAAAAAAATTTTTTTGAGTCACAAGGATACACACAAGGGCATTTACAAGTACTATTAAATTATTTAGTTTTTATTTTAAAGTGTGAGGAATATAAGATCTGGAAAGGAGGCAAAATTCAATAAGTACAAATAATGTTGGTTATATAGCATTTCTGTCATGGTTGGCTGAGAAGGAAAAGGGAAAAATGAAAAAGGAAGACGGATAATAGGAAAAAAGAGAAAGAGGGGAGTAGAATACAGAGAAAGATGATCAAAGAGAGAAATAGCAGGATTACAGAAAAACAACTGGAAAATTAGTGGGGGGTGGAGTCAGAGTAAGCTCTGAAATAATACTGAAAAATACTCTACTCTGGTTACACCCTGTGGCTAGTTGACCCTGTTAAGCATTGTTTAAGGCCTTTCTTTAAAATGCTAACTCCTCCTGTGTTTTTCACCTGGACCTCGAGGGGAGCCTCTGCAGACCCCTGCTGGCCACGCGATGCATCTGAGGTGTCTGACTTCCTAGGATTTCGGCCCTAAACAGCTCTGCTTTATTAAAAGATGCCCCAGCTAAAACTTGATTATGTTGCAAAAAGAAATCGCACGCATAAGGAGGTTCTTTCCTCTTGTTTGTCCTTAGAGCTAAATGGAAATAAGGCAGAGAGCCAGCCTCTGCTGGCAGATAAAAGGCTCCCACCCCTTCAGTCAGAATCCGAGGTGTACCTCTGAGCACTGTTCACTTAATAGCAATCCACTGTAACTAAGTACAATTAACTGAGCGTTGGAGACTTGCTTTTTCTCCCCACCATGTTTTCAGCTTGAATTTTTAGTTTGCAGAGCTATGTCATCTATGAACGGTGTGAAATTCTTTTGGCTTGGTTATCTTAGAAACTATAGAACAAGTTAAATTTCTTCACAAAGCTTATAAACGTATGGGTCTGCCAACTTTTTACATTATTAAGCCTCACGTCCCACCAGTCTTGTCTACTCCATGGAACAGTGTCTGCGGGCAGCGAATATGAAGGTGGGAGTTACAAACTAGGGACACTCTATATTAAGTTTTAAAAATAAAACGTTGTTACAGTTTTAGATTTCTTTTGTTTTTCTACAGTCACTACATGAGACAGATACTGGAAGCTCTACGCTATTGTCACGATAATAACATAATTCACAGGGATGTGAAGGTAAGTCCTTTTTATCACTATAATGTGCACAAAAAGAAACTGGTAACAGTGATAATGATCAGAAATTTTTCCTTAATATTCTTATGGAGAGCATCTTAAAGTTAATTTTGCTTCCAAATAAAAATATATTTAACTGCTTTATATTTGAAGAGTCGTACTCATTCTTAACAAGAACACTTTTATCATTTCAGTTTCTTCTTATTAAAATGTACACGTATTCCAAACGTTTGTTAATCCTCTTCTGCCATTATGTGCATAAGAGAGAAATGAAAAATCCAACAAATAGTAAGAACCAAACACTATCCTATCCTAAAGTTTATTGGGGGTGGGGTGCGGAGGTGGGGATTTGGGATTGGGTTTCTATAGTAAAAGTTCATCATATACTTACGTTTTTGTAGTTTTGCAGTATAGAATAGTCACCTTTTTTTTTGCAGTTTTTTTTAACATAGTCTGAAATCATAATCATATATGTAATGTGGTTTTGCACCCTTAGGAATGTGCATATTACCATTATTGAATCTTTCTGCCTGTTTGATCCCAGTATTAAATTCATGACAACTGTCAGTCCCTGGCTCATAACGGTGTCAGGAAGAACATGGCGGCATGCCAGAAAGGAAAACTAGAGTACCTCCCTCCTGATCCCCAGGCCTCGATCACTAAGAGCCCCTGAGGTCTCTCTGGCCCTGTTTGTCCACTTTCTCGCCCTGGTATTTTTTTACTGGCCTCTCTCAAACCCACAGCATCCACAGACATGGTGTTCTCCTTCCCTCAAAAGATATTATCAAAGGCCTGGCTATTTCAATGTATTTTAATGGTTAAGAAAATTAAGTAGAGTTTAGTTAAGTTTTCTATAATGTTTGGGAAATTTTAACTGAAAATTCTCATGGTTAGGAGCTGAGGTAAAGCATGAGCCATTCCAAGACAGTCTAGTGGAATGTCACCATAGCAAATGAAAATAGTTATTGGAGAAATGGACAAAACACACATTACTTGCAAAATCTTACTCTTTTCAAATGTGGCGATAGGAGAATGGGATTGTTGTTCTCAGTACTCAATACTGAACAACCCAATGGATACATAGCACTTTTATAAAAGTATTTTTCAGTTATGCAAACAAATCAGAAATCTAAAAAGTAAAAGGAGGGAAACTGCCAATGATAGTAGCGGGCTGTGTTACTCTTCTACATCTAATTAAGGTAAGAAAATGCATATATACAGAGTAAAATATAACTCCTTGTATAACAAAATGTATGATAAAAATGACACTTTGAAAACTTAAAATGTGTAAGCAGATTCTTAGTTCATGTAATAGCATTGCGTTAAAAATACTTTTGCTCAAGAGGCAATTTTATTTTGAATTCTGTTCTTGAAAGGTAATTACAGCAACATCATATAGTAAATAATGATTGGCAACATACTGTACTGTAACACTTTCGACAATGTCGTCAGCATTTGATTAGTCATGGTATTTGATATGACGATCCAAAAACCAAATAAAATCCCAAAGTAGTTATATCTGAATATTGTACTTCAGCTTCTCATTTACCTTCTGATTGATTTATTCAACAAATATTCATGCGCCTACTTCATGCGGAATACTGTGCTCGGAGCCCTAAAGGTATCATGGGAGTCTCCTCAGGGAGACAAGGCAACCAGCTGCCACAGAGCATCACAACAAAGCTTCAAACAGCAACTGCCATTTATTTGCTCGCGGTTCTGCAGTCTGGGCAGAGCTTGATGGGGACTGCTCGATTCTGTTTCACAGACTGTTGGCTGAGGCAGCATGGCTGGTACCCCCGGAGGCCTCACTCTGTGGTGTGGCAGCTGAACTATAACTAGAACAGCTGGGGGTTTGTGGGGCCTTCTTCGTAGTCTCTCATTCAGGGTATTTTTCCCTCTCAGTCTCCCTCCATCTTCTCCTCTGTCACTGTCTTTTCTTGTGTCCCCCTTTCTAGCAGGACAGTGTCTCAGGGCTCCAAACAAGCAAAGACAGAAGCTGCCAGGCCTCCTGAAGCCTAGACCTGAAATTGGTGCTGTGTCATGTCCTCTGTATTATGGTAGTCAGTAGGTTACAAGACTAGCCTGGATTCAAGAGGAGGAAAAACAGATTGCACCTTCTGGTTGGAGGAGCGACATATGTGCACAAGGATAGGAGAACTTGTTTGTGGCCATGTTTACAGACAGGCAAAACAATTACTGTCCAAGGTAGTGGGTGGGAAATATCATTAAAAGAAAGAGTTGGAGAAACTTCATGGAGGAGGTCATGTTTGAGTCTGGTCTTGAGTCATGAGGCAGTTACATGGAGACAAGAGGGCATTTCAAGCAAAAGGCTCAAAATTAGTTTTGCATTGGATTTTATTAGTTTAGTATTTCTAAGGCACATGCCAAATAATTTTGAGGAAGCACCCAGAAAGGTGCTGAGAAAGGGAAGACAGAAGTAATTCTTAAACAGCAAGTGAGGAGAGACCACCAGAAAAGGTACCATTGTTCAGTTGGCAAGTGGGCTCAACATAGAGTGCATGTTAATGTTGATATTCTTTATATTTCAGGACCTGAAATCTGTACATTTTGTACGGGTAAATGGAATGCTCACATTTAGCTAATTAGTAATGTTGAATTTGGATAGATTTTTCTTAAGACATTCATCCCAAAATATGCACTGAGTGCTTATTGTGTGTCAGGCACTATTCTAGGAACCAGAGCTACACCAGTGAACAAAATAGAATCACTGCCTCCATGGAGCAAGCTGACTTTCTAGTTCAGGGAGACCGACACTAACCAATGAGTGCAAATAAGTCAACTATATAGTAGTAGTATAGTAATTCTTGGCATTGATCCCAAAGCATTAGGTTTTTTCCAAAGATCCTAGCACTATATCGATTAGTATTACTTTTTTTCTTAACTTGGTAGGCATTTCTTTGTGAACTCATGGTAATTGAGTCTAAAAATGTTTGGTTTATATCAAAGTTAGGTTTGACTATGTGGTACCTCGTGACCTGTAGTGGGAACTTGCTTTGGAGAAGCAGTTTCATATGAAATTGCATAAG
Organism: Panthera onca; assembly: GCF_046562875.1. Classification (NCBI taxonomy): domain Eukaryota; kingdom Metazoa; phylum Chordata; class Mammalia; order Carnivora; family Felidae; genus Panthera; species Panthera onca. Next base: position 93,115,207 of record NC_138357.1, read on the forward strand.
AAATAATTGTGTCATCCTTTGAAATTGAGCTAAGTGTGTCATCATAGCACAGGTTTCTCCCACCAGCCACACTAGTGGCATTTTGAGCCCTGTATTTTGTTGTGGGAGGCTGTCCTTTGTATTATTGCCTCTACCTAGCCTCTACTCATTGCATGCCAATAGCATTTCCCCAAGCTGTGACAATCAAAAATGTCTCCAGACATTGCTCAAGGTCCCCTGGGGCACAAAGATCCCTGTGGTTAAGACCCACTGTATAATACTACACTGCTCCTGCTTTACCTCCCCACAGGCATTAATTAAGGCATGCCTGCTCATTTCTTTTTTTTTTTTTTTTTTTTCAGGGGTTGGGGGGGGGAGGTTTTGTTTTTCTGTCCTCTTCCCTTTTATTCCTCTGTTTCTTGTGAGAGGATGTGAAAACTTTCATTATGTTTCATTTCTTTCTCTCTTCTTCCTCTCACCCCTGAATTAAAAGAACTCTAAGAAGAAACAGTACAGTTGGCAAGGTAAATGCAAGTCCTGGCCCCTTGCCTGCCTTCATTAGTTCTCTTAAGCATTAAGAGTCCTCGGGTCTGTCTTGTCTCTCCTAACTCCTGGAGGCAGCCTTACACTGCATCACCTGGGCGTGGAGAGACAAAGCAATTCTTAGACTTTTCTGTGGCTCTGCCCTACTGACGTACAATTTTAATAACTGAAGTTACACTGCTTCTCGAAATGCAAATGGCCATACACGCAGTCACTTTCTATTCTGAATGGGGCCTCTGCCCAGGAGGTTTGGGGGCTCAGTGTTTAGTTCTCAGAAGTGTGCAAAACCCCATGGGCAGACAGTCCTAGACACTCAGCCAGAAGCCTCCACCCAAGTGCTTCTGCATGAGCTTCCTTGAAATGGTTTTCCTCCTAACTGGTGAACACGCCTGGCTGCTCTCTTGTCCCCTTCTGTTCTCAGTTCCCCTTTCACCTGCGTAGGGCCAGACTTTATAAACAGGTGTTCATCACATCACACTAGTTCCCATGGCATCATGGAGTTCATACAGTATTTCTTCCTCTGTGACTTTGGGTTGCTGACACTTCTTCCACGTCTCTTACTCCACCTCATGTTGGAGAAAGAAATTGAAATTCTCATTAAAATGAGAACACGTTTATTTTAATCTCTATTGTAAGAAACACGCTGATTCCTCTTCTGCATGTCTTTTGTGAGGTTGTTGAACATAATGGACATGTTCAGCTTGAATGTAGGGTTTTAATAATTGTACTTAGAAAAATCCCATGAATTATAAGATCATCTTAAATTTATGTCCTGTTTCTAATTGCTGTGCTTCCCTTCTCCCACCCCACCCTTCCAAAAAAAAAAAAAAAAAAAAATGAACTCCTTGATTTAGAAAGAAAAGGATGAGGGGAGCCCACCTGGCTTAGTCGGTAGAGCATGCAACTCTTGATCTTGGGATTGTGGGTGCAAGCCGCATGTTGGAAGTAGAACTTACTTTAAAAACAAAAAAGATAAAAAGGAAAAGAATGACTGTTTCTCTTGCTTATTAGATGTGAATTCTTTCACTGCTCCCCTCTTTCTGAGCCAGGCCAGCAAGCATGTATGATAAGACCAAGCATTTTTTTTCTATCATGTACAACACCTTTCTAGTTGTAGTAATTCTTCCCACTAATATCAATTCAGTTGGAACTTAGGGGCAGTCCGAGGAAGGTCCATGGTTGAAATGCTTACCAGATTACCAGTATTCCTCCATGGTGTCTTTGTGGTTTGCCACAGCCAGATTTCCTTTCAGCTGGTCTTCCCACATTTGTCTCTAACAACCTCCACCCTGCAGACTGCAAGGCCAGGGGTAGGCTGCGAAGAGTCCTTAAGCAAATATGGGAGATTGACATCTTCCTCTTCTACCCAGGAAGTAGAAATTCTTCCAGGTTGAATAGTTTGTCCTTAAGGTTGCTTTGCATAGTCTTAATGGTTTGTGTTCCCAATTAATGGTTTGGAAGCTGCCTCAACAAGAGTGAGTATATGGAAAGGATAAAAGGGAAAATAGACATTTGTCAATCCTGTCTTCTATAGTTAAGGTATAATCTCACTGGCCAAGAAGTCAAAATTTGGGGCTTCTGAAATTGTGTTTGACTAACTCACATGCTAAAAACATTGTTTTTCTCAAACCAGTGGTTTCCAGGCAGCAGGGGAGTGAGGGGATGGGCGAAATAGGTGAAGGGGGTTAAGAAGTACGAACTTCCAGTTATAAAATAAATTAGTCATGGAGGTGAAAAGTACAGCATAGGGGATATAGTCAATAACATTGTATAGGGACAGATGGTAGCTACACTTATCGTGATGAGCATTGAGTGATGTACAGAATCATCAAATAACTATGCTGTGCACCTGAAACTAATATAACCTAACATATAACATGATATCCTATATCAGCTATAATAATACAAATTTTTAGAGCACTGTTTTTCTGAAATGCACACTTTAAAGATAATTTAGAAAGTAGTATTTCATATAAAATATTAACCATGACATTGAATTGCCAGCTTGCCAATTACACACAAAAATCCAACATGATGTACAATTACCTGTTCAAGAAAGTATCTGTGGTGTTGAAGATAAACATGGCAATCTCAGTGCAGAGAAATAAAATGGGAGGTTTTTTTAAATATTTATTTTTGAAGGAGAGAGAGACACACAGTGTGAGCAGGGGAGGTGCAGAGACAGAGGGAGACACAGAGTCCGAAGCAGGCTCCAGGCTCTGAGCTGTCAGCACAGAGCCTGACACAGGGCTCAAACTCCTGAACTGTGAGATCATGACCTGAGCCGAAGCTGGACACTCAACTGCCTGAGCCACCAAGTGCCCCTAAAATGGGAGTTTTCTATCAGAATGAGTAACTTAAGGAGAAATTGTACACCTCTTTTCCTGCCTTTTTTAAATGTAGGAAACTCTACCTTGGTAATATGTTTTTTATTTTACTTAAGTTGTGGCAAGGTAAAGTGATTTTTTAAAAAAATTTTTTTATGTTTATTTATTTTTGAGAGACAGTGAGACAGAGTGTGAGCGGGGGAGGGGCCAAGAGAGAGGGAGACACAGAATCTGAAGCAGGGTCAACACTCCGAGCTGTAAGCCTGGCACGGGGCTCGAACTCACGAACCATGAGATCATGACCTGAGCCGAAGCCGGATGCTTAACCGACTGAGCCACCCAGGCGCCCCAAAGTGATGTTTTTAATAATGATTTTTAGGGGAGATGTATATATATTTAAAACTCCGAACTGCAGTGAGATTTAATGCTGTATCACTTATGTAAAAATGATAGCGGTGATCGGACACCTCTGTTTACAGCCAGCACTTAGGGAAATCGCCTGGAGTTCCCAGGTCTGCCTTTGTCTCTGCAAATTAATCAGCCGGAAATTAGATTGCTGCTGTAAAAGAATAGATGTACACTAAAAATATTTGAAGCCAGCATGCATTTACTTCAGACTTTTTTCTGGACATGTTCTTCTCTCAGTTAAGCATTGAACTAAAAAAGAGGGGAAATATTTACTGTTTGTTTTTGATTCTTTTTTAATGAAAATTTTGCAGATGTGTTAGAAAAACCTCTAGTGACTTTGAACACATGGCTCTTGGGGAATCTGTACAGCGTACTGTTTCACATTTGTAATTCAGGAACAAAAAACATGCTGTGAGATTAAAGGCTTAGAAGTGCTACGTGAACTTACTTTAAACTTCTTTTTGAGCACTGAAGAAATCACTGGGTAGAGAATAAATGGGTCTTTAAGCAGTCTCTAACAAAGTAACAGGTTACCATGAACATTTATTCAACTTCAGTTTCATTTAACTTTTTGTCTGGTTTTTATGTGAACAGACAATGCAAGTACCATGGGAGTAGAAAGAGAAAGCAGACTACAGCTCGAAAGGCACGTACAATCTTTGGGGGAAAATAAGACACATTAAAAACATTGTTTTTTCATTACATAGCACAGGATATAGTCACCATCACTTATCTTCCTGACAAGATTACACGGAAGAAAGAAATGACCAAGAAATGCTTACAGTTTAAGTATTTATTTAGACATTGGAGAAAATTGGGGTGACTTATCTATGTATTTCAGTTTTTTCATCAGCAAATTGGCATCCTTTATGGTGGTGATGACTAAAATACATGCAAAGCATAGAGGCAGAGTGCCTGGCCCATAGCAAATGCTTAGTAAATGACAGCTACTTGTAATAGTAACATCAACTGATTTAATAATAGTACCTATGAATTACGTAGTATTTCTCCATTCTACAAATGAAGAACTTAACACTTTAAGAGGGTAAGTAAGTTGCTGAGGATTGTCTGCCTAAGTAAGAGAAGAGGTTCAGCTAGGATCAAACCCAGGGACTCTAACTCCAGAGACCAGTCTCTCAACAACAATACTGTTATACTGCCCTTATCACTCATTCATTAATTTTCATAAAAATTGATTGAGCATATCTACTTGCCAGGTACTATTTGTCATTAATCACATTATTTATATTGAATACAGAGGAAAATTTACAAGATGTGATGAAAATTGGCATATAATGACATTGTATTAGCCTTTTATTTCGACCAAGCCTAACCCAAATATATAAAAACACTGGCTTAATAAATACTGGAATCAATGATTATTGGTCTCACAGTAACATGAGCAGACAATACAAAATAGGGCATTTATAAAGCCTTGGCTTTTTACACTCTACTATTCATACATCTAGATAGGACTTTGGTGAGGAAATTTCTGACTGACTTTTTTTCTTTTACTCATTTTTAAAGTTACCAACAAAACCCTAGGCCCAGGTGGGCCCTTATATTGCCACTACTAGAAAGGAGAAAAGTCATAAACCATTTGCTGCTTTATCCTACAGTCATGAAATGTTTTGTTCTGAATAAAAGCATACACAGTTGAGTTGAAAGAGAAAATGGTCTCTTGCTTTCATATGCAGTGAGATCCTTTTAATATGCTTGACTTTTGCCTCTGAAAGTCTCTGACATCTCAACTTGCAGTATTAGTAGAGCTGGAAAGTGAATTTTATGGTTATTTCTAAAACCAAAGAGGGTTTCTTAGGGCCTGCTATCTCAATCAAGCTGTGACCTGTTAATCATGTAGTCCAGTATCCCTAAATCGCCATACAAACACTTTTCTATTTGCTGGTGTTTTCTAGTCAGAAGTCAACTATAGGGATGTATATGTGGTGAATCAGATTTTGTAAAGAGATTATATAGTGTCTTTTTGAACGTTTTATCTAAAAAAAGAAATATAATGGGGTCTGTGCTGCTTCTGGCTGATGCAAGACAGGTGAGGATGTTTTTTATTTCGATTAAATAATTCAGTTGCTGACAGTTCCCTCTCTGGTGCAGAACATAAAAAATGGGCTTAAAAATGCTATATGGAAGGAAGCAAACTATTAGCAGAACCTGGATGACCAAAAGATGCCTTTTCACAGAATTGTAAGTCAAATCTTTCTCCGTAATGGATGTGCAGGTCCTTATTTTTCTCAGATGGCTGACAAAAGAGTAGTATGATGTTAGTACGACTAAAAATGAAAATCCAATAAATGTGGTTCCAATGAGACCTGCAGTCTGAGAGATCACGGCGCCTAGTTCTGTCTGCCGATTATAGCACACGTTCTCTTCTCCTTTTGTAGCCTCTACAACTGAGTAGTATATGATAACTGGAATAATTATGCCGAGTACAACTCCCCATATGTAAACACACAGTTTTCTAGCAAAGTTGGGCTGGCGAAATTTTTTCAGTAAGTGGCCATAAAATACTCTCTCATAGCACGAAGTGGTCTCTTGGACTGAATCCTTTTTCATTAAGGTGGCATAGCGGCTTATGGCAATCCAACTTAAAATTAAGACGCTGACAAACATACTCACGTGCATGGATAGAGTACCCAAAAAATTGACCACCGTGCATCGTGCAGATCGATATTCCCATTGAAAACCTTTCAGGAAATAGATACCCATGAAAGGCATGGCACTACACACAAGCAAGTTCGCAGTCACAAGATGTGCTAGGTAGATGTGCGTTGATGTCTTCTTGCCTATTTTTGTTAAGAATACCCATTGAGAGAGAGAATTTCCAAAGAGACCAATGATGCAGAGGAAGGTATAAATGATTGGTAGAGCCATGGAAGAGATCCTGGATGGTTGAATACATGTTGAGTTGTTATTCATTTATAGCAAATTTTCTTGAATTTTGTCACAGGTGCTAGAACAGAATTGCAGACATTTAATATTAAAATTATAGATGGTATTTGAATAGTTTTTCCAAAGCATTGGATGAAATAAAATAGTAATGTAAATGTACTGGATGGAAAGGGAAAGTACAGAGGCTTTCTCACCTTTTCTAATCACAGTTGTCCACTGGAAATAAAAGAGGTGATTCTGGATAGTGCCTTGGTCTAAAAACCAAAATTTGATACAAATAGTTAAATTCCTGAGATTTATCATTCTTTGGCTTCTGCCTAGAAAGGTAATTAAAATATTTTAAGGCACATGCAAGCACTACATACTGGCCAAAGGAAAGTTGCAAAAAATATTTTGTGGCCACATTAATAGAAGAATGATTTTTAATTATCACCTTAATTGTACATAAATTGTACATGCTTTTCAAAATGGTGTCTTTTCATGGCTAGATTAAAGCACCTATCTATAATCTAATACTATTGGAATCCTCTCTGTTTGTATTTCACAAGTAAACTTGTGTGGGGGATGGGCTAAATGGGTGATGGTATTTGTTTTAAGTTTATTATTTTTGAGAGAGAGCACAAGCATGAGTGAGGTGGGGGTGGGGGGCAGAGAGAGAGGATCCCAAGCAGGCTCCACACCATCAGCATGGAGCCTGATGTGGGTGGGGCTTGAATTCACGAACTGTGAGATCATGACCTGAGCCTAAAATCAAGAATAGGATGCTTAATTGTCTGAGCCACCCAGGCACCCCAGGGTGATGGGCTTTAAGGAGGGCACTTGTTGTGATGAGCACTGGGTGTTGTATGTAAGTGATGAATCACTGAATTCTACTCCTGAAACCAATATTACACTAATGTTAACTAACTAGAATTTAAATAAAAATTTTGAAGTTTAAAAAAAAAAAGAAGTAAACTTAATTCTACACAAATACTCTGACAAGGTCCTGGATTGAACAGAAGGCAGGTACGGTTGACCAAGGATAGACACCAAAATTTCAGGGTCTTTACCAAAAGGCATCAGTAATTTCTTATTTCAAATGTTTAATGCTAAACTGCCATACTTCAATTTTTTAAAAAAATCTTTAAAATTCTATGTCAAAACTGTAGTTGCTACGCTTGTTGGTTAGAGTGCCCTCATGTGTCTTTGTGTATAATTTAGTATCTTGGTTTTTCAAAGAATATGATTTTTTAGAAGATATTTTAATCATAGCATAAATGCAGGCGTGGATTTTGCTTTTTTTATGTTTCATTTTAATTTTTTTTAAGTTTGTTTATTTTTAGTAAGCTCTACACCCAACGTGGGGCTCAAACTCATGACCCTGAGATCAAGAGTCACACGCTCTTCTAACTGAGCCAGACAGGGGTCCCTATGTCTTATTTTTAAATCTTTCTTGCATCAAATGGTACACATGAAGTGTTGAAGAGTCACACACAAACTCTTTTTCATTATTATTTTTATCCTTTGTTCCTTTCAGGTGGGAATAACAAGTTATTGGATTCTGGTCAGATAAGAATCATGAGCTATATTCAGAATGTACCACATTTCTGTTTTTATCACCATAGCTTTCTAGGTACCACATTCTCTTTTATAAAAATCTAGAGTGGGGATTCTCAATCTTTTTTTAAATTACATCCTGTCTTGATAAACACAAAAGTGTTCCCATGCATCTGCCTTCTGAGATGCCATGCACCACCTTCTTATATGCCCACAGCCCCTTAGAGCTATTTCACTCTCTACCCCTCTTCAGAGGCACACTTTTTAATATTTGCATCTTGGATTACAGAAATAGGGAAGGGAGGGCACCTGGGCGCCCGGTTGTTGGAGCTCGCAACTTTTGATGCTTGGGACTGTGAGTTCGAGCTCCACATTGTGTATAGAGATTACTTACAAATAAAATCTTTAAAAAAAAAAAAAATAGAGTTTTCTTCCAAATACATTATTATAATTTTTAAATAATTTTTTCAGCTAAGCAGTCCCCACGCAAGGGCTTGAAAGCTTGAGAGCTGTACAGTGTCTCTAGGTTCAATACTGAGACCCTTAATTAATGTCTACCACTGTCTATCATTTTATTTCTTTGCAATTTTTATTGAGAAAACAGTCCATATGGTTCAGTGTGAGTTTATATCTGAGTCCAGGACAGCCTAGCAAATTAGAATTGGGTTGCAGGGGTGTCTGGGTGGCTCAGTTGATTAAGCTTCTGAGTTCAGCTCAGGTCATGATCTCATGGTTCGTGGGTTCAAGCCCCACATTGGGCTCTGTGTTAACAGCTCAGAGCCTGGAGCCGGCTTCTTATTCTGTGTGTCTGTCTGTCTCTCTCTCAAAAATAAATAAACATTAAAACAGAAAAAAAGAATCTGGTTGCAGTTAGTGTATTACCAGTTGTAAATATGTAAAGCCTAACCTGTAACTTGACTGATTTAAAAATTAGTCAAATAGAAAGTGAAATAAGCCAGTTTATTTCCTAAGAAAAACTTATTTGATCCAAGTAGATTTTTATGTGAGAAATGAAGCTTCCTTTTCTAATGATATTAAAAAAGAACCCTACCCCCCAGCCATGTGCAGATAATGCACTATATATTAAAATCCAAAAAGGTAATAGTGCTTCTGTATTCCCTTTTTGCAAACTACACCGCCTCATACGGCGTCTGCTGCTGTCTATTACTGTTGCCTTTGCTTTTCTATTTCACACTTAGCAAACACTTCCAAACAGAAAGGAGGTAAAAAGACCGTAATGATCAGTTTTCAAAATGTAAACACTTTAGTCCTATTAGAGTTTTTATAGAGTAAACTTTTAAGCTAGAGGTTAAGTGATCAGTCTTACCTGTATGAGTCGTTTACACCAGCCCAGGCTCTGCTGTTCAGGACAGGGATGCTAAATTCCAGACTGAAAATTCTCTGACCACCCGGTATCTTTCAAGTCTAGTCAGTGTGAATAGATTCTTGCATGACACATACTATAGTAGGGGGGAAAAAAAGGAAATTAAACAGTATTGAAGAAATTCAATAGTTATGGTAAATGTAGCAACTACCTCTGAAAAAACCTCATTTCTCTATTTCTGTAGTGGGAGGAAGTTTGGTGGACAATATATATATTGTACTTCCTTATGATTATTTCGTGAACCAGTTTTACCTCAAGTAGCTTTATTAGCATGCTTGGCTGATGTTAATTAAGTTCAAAGGTTTAGTCCCCCATAGCTAGTTTTATACATCACAGTGGTAGAAGGAACCGCTTCATAATAACCCAAGAAAATACTGGTACAAACCTGTCTGTAAAATCTCCTGCGGATGGTTCATTTGCAATTCATCTTTACCAAGAATAAAGGGAAAGAAAACCCAGACTTTTCTTACCCGTAGCAGCTTACTAGAATCAAATTATCATATAACCAGAACAGAACTTCATGATCATCTTTGGGAAAAAGCCTTTGTTTTAAGGATAAAGAGTTGAGGGTGGGAGCAGTGCACTGTGAGTACAGACTGCGCCCAGGGGTTTGGATCCCAGCTTGGTTACCAAGTGAACCTCTCCATTGTACTTTGAATTGCCCCGTGTGGTCCTCCATTCAGATTCAAAGTAGTATACATTGTTGGAGCATTTCTTAATGGATTTGGAGAATCCTGGAAAGTGCCAGAATCCGAAGACCAAATATTCCTTGGATAAAATGAGTAGTTCTATTATGATGTAAAGAATGGTGAAACCAGTTTTATAAAGAAGATGGTTATTAATGAGTCTGTGGACTAGTAACTAAATGCAAGCTAAGTGCGCACCAGACTTGCATCACACATTTACCCTTCCTTGTGTCAGTGAAACCACTGGGAGTCTGAGAATGGGAACAGAAATGTAATTTCGTCAAGCCTGAGCACTTCAGTTATCGGTAAATCTTCACTCAGAATTAATAGAAGTACCTTGCCATTTCTCATAACCCCCAATGCATATCTTATTTCATGTTGATTGCACAAATCCTCCCTAATGTTTGCAAATTGTGCTCTCTAAAACAAAAGTGAGAACTACCTGAGTGGATTTTGTCCTGCTGCTGTTCTTTGTAATGCTTGCCCTCACTTCATTATGAACAGTGACTCATCCAGAATTATATGGCCATTGATTGCACAGTAATTTGGACTCTGGAATTCCTATCATTTTTACTTCAACAACTTTTCATGTTCCAGGAAGGAATTACTTAGAACAACAAAAAAAAGTTTGAAGTAATTTAGAGAAGAAAGAATGGAAGGGGAATGCTGTGTTTATAAGCAATTGAGAGAGAATTTTAATATTACCACTTTGAGGCTTAAGCACCTTTAGTCCAAGAAAAAGAAAATGTCCTTGCTCTCCACAGCCTTTCCTTCATTGTCCCCAAACTCAGTAAATGGTACCATCACCTCCTCAGTTATTCAAGCGAAAAACCTAGGAATCATCCTCGATTCCCCTCTTTCCTTCACATCTCACATCCAGTCAATTCCTATAGCTTCCACTACCACCACCAGTATTAGCCACATCGCATGAAAGCTTATTATGTGCCAGGCATTCTGGTCTGTGTTTTACATATTCAATCTTCACAATACCCTGTGAAATAAGTAGTATGAAATATATTTAATTTAAAGGTGAGGAAAACAACCTCAGAAAATGTCACATAAGTTGCATGACATCACGTAGCCATCTGTCCTCACTACTTGGTGGCTGGCTTACACACACACACCCAGCAAGTGATTGGAGAAAAGAAGACCATAGATGCAATGTCTTTTTTTTTTTTTTTTAATCTATCTCTAAAATCAACATTGTCACTTCTGCAGTATTATGTTGGTCCCACAGAGCCAGCAGTGATTCAGTGTGAAGAGGTAATTAGCAGGAGGTGATGATCATTGGGAGCCATCTTGGAAGCTGGCTACCACAGGATGTCAGTCAACCATTGGACCAGGGAAGAGTCAACTTATTAAAATAATTGTCAGGCAACTGATCATTTATTGAGCAAGAATGCCTGGATGGATGTACGTTTTGCCATTTCTTCCTGTCTTGATTTTTAGTGCTCTGTATTAAACAGTGCAATTCATTTAATGAATATTTATTGGAGTTCCTACTTTGTTTCTAGTGGTGTGTGGAAATTCAAGAGTGATTGAACAAGCAAGCCAAGAATTCAGATTAATATGTGATGTGTGATACAGACTTTAAATGCTCTACAAATTAGCAAAAGGAGAAAACAATCATAATGGTTCTGAAAGGCCAGAGGAACTAGAAGGAAAGAGAACATGTACTAAGCAACATTTCTGTGCTAGGTACTGGGCAGAGTAGTTTACATAGGAGAGCTGTAGCAATGAGTGGCAGAGGTCCCATTTTATATGTGAGGAAACTGGGTCTCAAAGAGGTAAATAATATGTTAAATAGCATGCCCAAGGTGACACAACTAGTAAATTAACTTGAAAGCACGTGACTTTTTTTTTTTCTCCAATCTCATCCTTTGCCTTAGAAAGCAGGAATTACTGGTCTGTCTTGGGGGTCAGTTGTACCTGGTGTTACTTATGGGTAAGGAAACTGAGGTCAAGTTTTGAATACTTTCTAAAGATATTTTTTTATGTTTGTTTGTTTATTTTGAGGGTTGGGAGGACAGGGGCAGAGAGAGAATCCCAAACAGGCTCCACACTGTCAGCATGGAGCCCAACGCCAGGTTCGAACTCACGAAGCATGAGGTCATGACCTGAGCCGAAATCAAGAGTCAGACCCTTGGGGCGCCTGGGTGGCTCAGTCGGTTAAGCGTCTGACTTCAGCCCAGGTCATGATCTCACAGTTCGTGGGTTTGAGGCCCACTTCGGGTTCTGTGCTGACAGCTTGGAACCTGGAGCCTGCTTTAGATTGTGTGTGTGTGTGTGTGTGTGTGTGTGTGTGTGTGTGTGTGTGTGTGTCTCCGCCCCTCCCCCGGTTGTGCTCTCTCAAAAATAAATAACATTAAAAAAAAAAAAAAAGCAAGAGTTGGACACTTAACCACCTGAGCCACCCAGCCACCCCACAGTTTTGAATACTTTTAACTTTGTTCAGACAGGGTTTCCTATTCTAGGCTCTAAGGTAGCAGAATTGACTATGGAAGAAATCAAGTCCTATTTTTTAGTCTTTGCAAACTTTGGACTTCAAGCTAATTTTTAGCCATTAATAACAGTATAAATTCTTTTTGATTGAGGTGATTTTGAATTCCTTAATGGAAACATAAGGACTTTTAAAACTTCTGCTTTTCTAAGAAATACTACAATTGGTAGGAAAATGTAAATATTAGAGAATACTAAATTCACAAAAACATGACTTGTCAGGCAGAAATTTCAGGGATTACAAGTGCTCTGTAAAAGTGGCCCCTTGGACTTTTCTCATTCAGGCCACCAGGAGTTTTCTTTGGTTCTCATTCATCTTTCCCATTCATCCCTCTTCAAAGTTGTGCTTCTGTACTCCAAGTGCAAATACTCTTGTCCAGCACTTCTAATCACTTCCTACATCATTTGCCAAACACTGATCTCCTAGATGTTGTGCTCTGACCTTTATGATTTACTTCTTGAGGTATTAGAGTAGTTCCCCCAGAATATAAGCCCTGCCTTGTGCTAAGTTTCCTGCTTTTGACATATTCGTGTATCAAGTGAATGTTTCACCCCAGAATTCGTGTGGAGAGTCGTTCGGCAAGAATGGTTCAGAGGGCCAGCATGTGGTAATTGATTTTGACAACCCATGGTGAGCTATATAAAGCAACGGTGCATGAGACTTTTCCAGACTCACATGGATTAGAGGGATCAGGATTAGGGTCCCTTACCAATTCCCCTCAGAGCCAGAACCCAGAGGACACCAGACAGCTCACTCATACCTGAACCTCTGTGTTTCAGCCAGACACTTATTTTAGGTTAGGGTCTAAACTGGCTTTAGTTAGCCTTTTTTGAGTACTCTTTCTGGCATCAGGAGTTCAAGCAACAGGAGGCTGGTGTGCAGGAAGAGAAGGTAGGCCTAACTTACGTAGTCTGTGTTAAAACATCATGTTCAAAAGATAAGTAGTTCTCCCAAAGGGGGGCGGTGGAAGCCTCTTATCCAGTTCAGTGCACACCCAAGCCAGTGGTTACCTTTAGGAGGAGTGCAGCACAGACCTGTTACTCAAAGCTGTGGTTTGTTCAATGCTTGCTGAGCCCCCTGCTCCCTTCAGGATGTGGTGTCTGGCCACAGCCGCATCTCCAGGGTGCTGTTCGCTGGCCCCCGCTGCTACAGCGAGCAGCTGTTCTTGCGGCCGGCCCACCCTTAATCAGGGTGTAAAGAGCCTCTACTTTGAGGAGCTGATTTCTCAGCAAATTGTGGGAGTATTTCCCTCAAGAACAACTTCAAAAACAGCAGAAATTACGGTCCGGAGTTGGGAAGTTGATAACCGCACAGAAAAGTGATGAGCTTTGTAAGAAGGGTCCAATGACAAAACATAAATGGACCTACTAATCAAAGTTTCATTATATTTGGCTTTTGCCTTTTCACGTAGGTTTGCATGCAGTGGCTAGACATGGTCTTCTAGAAAGGCACACCACGGAAACACTGTAGCAGTCTCGGTGGCAGTCCTAAGAATTAGAAAGACCTAGGGGCACCTGGGTGGCACAGTCGGTTAAGCATCTGACTTCAGCTCAGGTCATGATCTCACAGTTTGTGAGTTCTAGCCCCGCATTGGGCTCTGTGCTGACAGTCTGGAGCCTGTTTCAGATTCTGTGTCTCCCCCTCTCTCTCTGCCCCTCCCTTGCTTGCACTCTGTTCTTTCTCTCTCTCTCTCTCTCTCTCTCTCTCTCTCTCAAAATAAATAAAAACATTAAAAAATTAGGAAAAAAAAAAAAAAAGGAATGACCTCAGAGGTGGCAGTCGGAAAGTAGATGGCAAATCAGGTTCAGGGAAGGGAAGAAACTTCAGCATCAGATTAGATGAAGCAAAAAGTATTTTTGAGGGCAGTCACATTTTGAATTTCAACATCTTTGAGTGACTTAAGGTTAATTCACATGCTTCTGAGCCTGCCGTACTTTTTTTTTTTAAGGCTCTTTGAAAAGCCAAAAGTGGATAGAAAAATTCCTGAAAAGGAAACATTTGATGATAGAATTCTAAAAATAATTTAGGCCATCAGATTGCCGCAGGTAGAAAACACATACCCACACCTACGCCCTGGGAAACAGTAACTTGTATTGCAGGGAGATTTGGGGAATTAAAAAGGCAGAACTCTCACCACTGTCCCTTTCTTCCCAAGACCAGGGTTTCCTGGCCACTTTTTTACCAATCATTTCTTCTGAATTTCTAGATACAGTTGTCTTGAAGTGAAGTCCCCTGCTCCACATCACTTCTTGTCCTTATTCAAGGGGCAAGAAGAGAGATGTGAGGGGAAGGCGAGGTATAGTTGGGCACCTGAGGTCTTACCTCCAGAAAACCTACAATAATAAATGGCAGCCACCAAAGTGCTTTTTATATATATTCATTCAATTGTTAAAATATCTCTGAGATAGATACTATTATTACTACCATTTTCTAGATGAGGAGATTTAGGCCCATAGAAGATAAATAACTTCCTGATATTAATATAACAGCTATAGCGTAGGGCTTCGATTTGGATGCAGGCAGTGTGACTTCAGAGCCCATATTCTTACCTGCCACCAGAATCTGGTTTATTGTCTTCGATAAGGTGACCAGGTATCCCCAGTGACCCAAAAATGTGTTGCACTTGTATATCTGTTTGCAGTTTTCAATCTGGAAATTTATTAACTCCTGCCAACTCCCCATTATAAAGATACATTTTCCCCCTTTGTAATAGGTAAGTAATCTGAAGGTCATATTTTGAGCCTCTGTGAATGTATTGTTTCCCTTTCACTTAGTTGATTTTAGCATTCACTGATGATCCTTGCCCAAATCAGTTCTTACATTGATGGATGCATCTTGATAATATTTTGATGGACGCAGATATATTAGACTTGAAGTAGTCATTTCAAGGCATCACTCTAAACAAGTCTTGGTGTTGAGATAATTCTCCAACTGTGCTATGTGTTGGCATAGCTTCTGATATTACCATGTTTTCTCTTCTTCCCTGTCCTCCGTCAAAAACCAGCCTAAAATGTATTGTTTTAGTAAACCAACAAATAGAGTGTTGAAGCCGGGAAACATAAGTTCTCTTGAGTGCCATACCTCCAGAAATACCAGTAGTGAAAATTGGAAAAACAAACAAAAAACACAAGGTTAAGTGTTCATGCACAAGTCTGTAACTCATTTCTTTGGCAGTGCTTTGGCCAGCAGAGGGCAATGTATTACCAGCCCTAGTTAAACCTCTCTTGTAATTAAAGGCTGAAACATGAGCTGCCCATATTGCTCTATTTTCCAGCTAGAAATGTAAAACAATTTAAAAGTTTAGTTTTTTTAAGTTCTAACAACATGATAAACTTGAAACTTTATTTGACTAGCTGAACAGCACTTTAAATGTGATAGAGTATAAGTAATTGTATGGACAGAGATTTCTGTCCTTAAGATGAAAACCCATTACCACTCATCTGCCTTTAATAGGGTACATCCTGTGAGGACCTTTTGGTTTTGAAGCAGTGATTATCACAAGAGTCACCTTTGTAGAACATTCACAACTACAATTATTCTGGTAGTAAAAAGAGTCTGACATTTTAGTATGTGAAAGTTGTAATCATTTAGTTTTATTTAGCTTTTTTTTTTTTCTTAATCCTAGCAACTCATGGACATAGTTTTAAAAGTTAAAAAATATTGAAATGCTAGGTGCGTGGGTGGTTCCATTGGTTAAGCATCCGACGTCGGTTCAGGACATGATCTCACGGTTCATGGGTCCAGGCCCCTCATCAGGCTCTGCACTGACAGTGCGGAGCCTGCTTGGTATTCTCTCTCTCCCTTTCTCTCTGCCCCTCCCTCACTTGCTGCCTCTCTCTCTCTCTCAAAATAAATAAACTTAAAAAAAATAAGGACTACTGAAAGGCTTATAATGAAAACATGTCTATTAATAAATGTAACTTAACGCATATTTCACCTAATGAAGAAGGCATAGGTGAAGTCACTGTTCTCCTCCCCTGTAGTCCTTCCTCCTGTGGGCTTAACAAACTCTGCAGATCTTTTCATCTAAGACATCCCTAACCAGGTGGCTGGCTTTTCAGTTCTCTCCATCAGGGGGTACATATGCTTCTTTGTATGTCTGAGGACACATGGTTTGTTACTAAATCTTCAGTAACCTCCCCAGCCTACAGTAGTTTGGAAAATAGCTATCTCCGTCTTCGTCACAGACACAGCTTTCAAGTAAAATAACTCAAGGCATTGCCTCTTTTGTTAATGAAATTACTTACTGTATCTATTGTCACCTCGTTAGAAACAGGACAGATACTTTTCTATTTCTATTTTATATGCACCATGTCTTCATTGCTGCATACCAAGCCACCCCCAGACTTGACAGCTTATGACAACCATATGTTCCCTCTTCAGTTCTGCAATTTGTTCTGGGCTCAGCTGGGCAGTTCTTCTGTCAGTCTCACTTGGGGTCATTCCTGTAGTTCTGTAGCCTCTTAGTCATTTGAGACTGGATGGTCCGCGATGACCTCACTCACGTGTCCAGAGCCTCAGCTGGGATGGCCGTGCACACTGAGCATCTCTCTCTGTGTGATCTTTCCACTGGGTTTATTTATAATGTGATGGTCTCAGGCTTCCAAGAGGACAAAACTAGACGCTGCAAGGCATCTTAAGGTTTTGCTCAGATGTCCTACAACATCCACCACATTTTATTGGTCAAAGGAAGTCACAATAGCTGCCCAGATTCAAGAGGTGGGCAAAGACTCCACCTCTAAATGGGAGGAGCTGCAGGGAATTTCAATCTACTGTTTTTAAGCTACCGCATTTTTTTAAATGTGCTTGCTATGGTAACGTTTTGTCTTGATTTTTGTATTTTTTCCCCAAAAGTGTGTTTGCGTTGGCTCTTTCTCTGGGGGTTAATACATTATTACCTCAGAGTCCATGGTTTCTTGGGCAATGTTTCAAAAAGAAAAGTTGAGTTTACTTTGCAAAGAGGGTGCCCACTGTGTCCCACTTTGGTCTTGGAGCTGTCATTTTGTTTTGATTGTTTCTTATATTGAAAAGTACATCAAAAGTATCATGAATCCATGCTGTTTCTTGTGTACTTCTTATCCCTTTCCTGATTCCAGAATATTAATCCAGCTTTTCAGTAAAACTAAAATAAAAGCCCATTCTCACTAGTGTGATCCTGAAAGCTGGATAAATTCATCACCCTTTCCAATACCGAAGCCCAAAAGGGTGTGGAAAGATGGATAAGTGTAACTCTCCCCTATGGTAGCTTCCTCCCACCCTGCCGCCCCACCGACCCACCCACCTACCATGCTGGGTTGTAGTCGCTACTTATGGAAACTGTCAGACCAGGAGACCCACATTTAGTTACTTAGCTGATTCCTCTCACTCGTTGCCCCATATATTTGGAACCGTGTAATCAGGCCCCATAGGAGCTGACCCTGTGTGTTCCAGTGTTTTTCAAGACTCGCTGGCCACAAAGGGGAACTGAATATGAACATGCATGCAAACCTCATCAGTTCCCTTTGCAACCAGCTGAAAGTTGTTTTTGATATAGAGGAAACAATGTTTTTCTTTTGAGTACCAAACAATTTCCACGCAGACCTGAAGCATTTCTGCTTCTGTGACAGATCAGGGAACACACAAAAAAGAAGATGGCACTAAGTTGTGAGGAAGGCAGTTTAAAGACAAAGTAGGAAAACAGAGCAAAAACTGAATTGAGGAAGAGAAAGAGGTGCTGCCGTATGCAGGAAAGGAACAAAGCAGAGGTGGGGGATTGGGGTACTAGAAAGTCTTAGAGAACATGAGAAGAGGCAGGAACTGTAGAAAGGAAATGTCTATAACAGGAAAGGGGCTAGAGTAGCATT
This sequence comes from Panthera onca, assembly GCF_046562875.1. NCBI lineage: Eukaryota > Metazoa > Chordata > Mammalia > Carnivora > Felidae > Panthera > Panthera onca. The sequence goes on from NC_138357.1 coordinate 93,133,320, forward strand.
GCCAGCAGTATTAACAGAAGTCAGTAAAATCTTTTGGTCCAGAAGTTTGCCATTAGATAAAATTTGAAAATATAACTGATTAGAGTGATTATCATTCCCACCCAAGTTCATGCTAGGAAGCCAGGTAGGTTTATAGGAAAGATGCCTTGTCCCCACCTCAGAATGCAGTGTGGTAACTTGTTGGGCCACTCGGATTACCAAACAAAACCAAGGGTCAATAAGAAAGCAGAGAAACCTAAGCACGTAACATAAAGGTCTCTTAAAAACTGAGAACAAACTGAGGGCTGTTGGGGGGTGGGAGGGAGGGGAGGGTGAGTGATGGGCATTGAAGAGGGCATCTTTTGGGATGAGCACTGGGTGTTGTATGGAAACCAATCTGACAATAAATTTCATATATTGAAAAAAAAAAAAAGGTCTCAAACTTCCTAGAATACACCAACTCACTTTAGAGTTTAAACAGTTTATCTAGCGATAGAAATGCCTACTACATGCTGAGCAAGAGACCTAGGTCAAATTCACGACAAAAGAAGATTGAGGGAAACTGCTTGGGGAGCATTGACCGTACATCAAGCAGCCTCCCAACCCTCCCCTGCCCGCCCCCCTCAACATACACACATCTGAGTAGCCCCAACGACGTTACTGTAGTGGCACATATGGCACAGCTAGATCGCAGGTGGCCCCTGCTTGCCACGCAGGCAGTTAATGTTCTGTAAGACCCAAAACTTCTATTAAAGGGATCTAGGGATGCCTGGGTGGCTTAGTCGGTTAAGCGCCGACTTCGGCTCAGGTCATGATCTCACGGTTCATGAGTTCGAGCCCCACGTTGGGCTCGGTGCTGACAGCTCTGAGCCTGGAGCCTGCTTCCGATTCTGCGTCTCCCTCTCTCTGTGTTCCTCCCCTGCTCTCTCTCTCTCTTAAAATAAATAATAAACATTAAAAATTTTGTTTTAAATAAGGGGATCTGAAGAACATCTAATCCAAACTTCATTAAATACTTAAAATTCTCTGCTACCTTCCCAGCCTGCTGGGGATCCAAACTATATTGAAACACTTCTACTAACAAATAACTCACTGGCTTTCTATTCTATGTGAGATCTGTAATTATTAGAAAACCGTCTTACGATCTGGAGAAACACGCTGCTTACAAATCCCATCCTTCGCTAATCCTCTTTCAGCTTGCTCCCTGAAGCTACACACGCATGTTGTTGCTCTAACATCTTTCCTTTAGTCTTCTGCTTTAAGGCAACATAATCTCATTCGTTCACCTGGTTTTCTGGGATCCTGCAAGGTGCCCTCACTGTCCTCTTCTATTTGTTCAACATTCAGAGTATGGTTCTGACTAGCGCAATACCAGTCTGTCGCCACTCTTGTCCTGGACATTGCTGTTATTAATGAAATCTGAAGTTAAATGATTACCCTTTGTGAGTTTCTTCCCCCCACCTCATTTGATCCAGATCAGCTTCCACTGTATGCCTTTCAAGTTATGATGTTCACCTTCACCTTCTGGCCATTTGAGTATTTGGATGACATATTGAATGTTTCCTCCTGACCAGGTAGATTTATTAACTCACTCAGTCCTCATAACAACACTATGAGTTAGGTACTCCTTGTTTTCTCAGTAGAAGAAAGAGAGTTTGCCCAAGGTTGCATAGTAAGTGGTGGAGCCAGAAATTGAACTAGGGCAGTCTGGCTGCAACAGCCAACTTTCTAACCTGGCTGTTACAGTGACTCTCGGTTCTATTATTTATTACTGTTTAATGTCACTGGGCCAAGAAGACCTATTGGATCCAGCCCCACCATCATCCCTGCCAGGGCCTTACTGATGGGATGATGATACTGCTCCATTGTTCAAGACTCTTCTCTGGGACTCTGTTTGGATGGTCAGAACCAACATCTTCTATGTTAATACATTTAAAGGTCACTCCCTGGCCTAGGAGACTTTCTAGGCTTTCAAATCATTTGCATATCTATGCTCAGATGTTTGCATTTTGTAGTTTAACTCTCAGAAAAGATTTCTGTGTTCTCAGGGTGCCTCATTTGGACTCTGTTTATGACTGTAATGCCAAGCTAATTATAATTTCCTCTGCAAATTCCTTAGCATGGTTTTTGAGAGATGTATATCAAAGGGCCAGGGTTCATCTAGATTTTTTATTAGCAAGTTTCTTCAAAGCAAAAGAGAAAAACATCTTAACTTTGTGATGTCTGGCAAAAGAAACCATAAACAAAGGACAAGGTAAGGCCCATGCAGATACAAGTGATTTACAACCCACGTAAACAACAAAAGATTAGTATCCAGAATATGTAAAGAAGTATTTCAACAATTTGAAAGAAAAGAGTAAAAGATAAGCAACTAACTTAAGGGGTAAAAGGGGAGAGGCATAGACATGAACCAGGCCATTTACCCAAAAAGAAACCTGAATGGGGGGAAGGGGGAAGCATGAGATGATGTTCCATTTCATTTGTAATCAGGCAAGCACGAATTAAAACCACAGGGAGATACCATTCACACCTACCAGACGGACAAAAGTTAGTAAATCTGACAAAACTAAGTATTGGGAAACAAGAACTCATGTCTTGCCTAGTGGTGGGAGAGGTATGCAAATTGGTAAAATCCCTTTGGAGAGCAGTTTGTCACAACAGAGATAAATTGAGGATGTGCATACCCTTACAACCAAGCATTTCTACTTCTAGGTGTGAACCATAGAGAAATTCCACACTTGTGCACAGAGCATATAAAAGACTTCACTTAACCCTGGTTTCTCATAGCGAAAAAGTGGAAACCACCTAAGGGCCCATTGTTAGGTAAAATGGAGAATTGAACTGAACTATTGTTTGTTCCCACAGTAAAATACTGTGTATCAGTGAAATGAATAAATGAGGCCTACATGTATCAACATAAATATAAATTGAGTGAAAAGTTACAAAGAGGTGTAGTGATAACATACTATTTGTATAAAGTTTAATAACAAATCTAATGCTTATTGTTATACATGCCTATGTGACACAAGTATACAGATACACATCAGAATGGTACGTTGTAACTTCAGGAAAGAGGATACCTCAAGATGAGCTTTAGTGAAGCTAGCTTTTGGGGTTATGTATGGGTACAAGAGAACAGTTAAGAAATAGGACAAGTGTCAACATCTGTTAAATTTGGGTGATGGCTGCTTGCTGCTTATGTTTTTTTGTATGTTTGAAATGTTTTAGAACTAAAAAAAAAAAAATGATACATGGAATGATCAAGCCAGAATATAACCGTAGCACTTAACTGTTAATCCTGAAATAATTGTATGACTTACTAAAGCAAAAAGAGATTCTATGCATCAGCCACACCTGTATTCAAAGCACAATTAGAAACCTTTATCCAGGATGTTTGGGTGGCTCAGTCGGGTAAGTGGCCGACTCTTGATCTCAGCTCAGGTCTTGATCTCAAGGTCATGAGTTCAAACCCTGTTTTGGGTTCTGCGCTGGGCATGAAGCCTACTTAAAAAACAAAACAAAAAACATTTTTCAAATCTCATGTTATGATAGTTCTTCATGCACTCTTAAGCAGAAGCAAAATTAGTAAGGGTGAGATGGTCTAAAATTTGATTATTTTCCCCAAACTTTATGCTTTTTTACTAGATTATTGTCCATGTTTCAGGCAGAGCTTTCACAGAGTGTGCAAATGTGCCATAGCTAGAAAACCAGTCTTTAAGATTTTGGCTTTTGACATCAGACAGTTCTGATGAGTGATAAACAGAATTATTTGCCCCAAATACATGTTGCCAGTTTATGGTTAGTTTGTTTTTTTAAGACATCTCAGTAGTTAGCCATTGTGCTTGGGCAGAATGAAATGAAAACAAAAAGCATTGTCTTAGCAGAGACCATGTCTGTGGAGTAGAAGTCTACTAACATCCCGTCATATGTCAAAGACCGTTTTACTTACATGACTGCGGTAGAGATAAGATGATAATGTGTGTCCAGCACTTAGTATAGTAGAGGGCACATAAACATGTCTTACTTTGCTTCTCATTTTCTTGCATGTGAACTTGAGAGGGGGGAAATAAGAGGCATCGCAGAAGTTTAGGACAAACCTAGCACTTCCTTTCCAGCTCTGAATCGGTTGTTACCACCAGCCAGCCAGCCCCCTCATATCTTCATCTGCAAACCAGACTGCATTGAGGCACTGCAACAGCCATTTAGTGGTGTGTGTTCTCAACTGGGCCATGTAGCCATGAAAAAAGACATTGCATCATCCAACGTGAGAGTGTGCCTTCGTTTCTATCTCAGTTGTTAGTTCAGGGTACATTCTGAGTTTTGAATGCTTTCTTCTGATCAAAAATAGAAGTTTCTTTGCAAGTTATGTTGTCTGTTGGTGCCTGACATAAGAGGCTCTCCTAAGTAGATGTCATCCTCTGTTGTGAGTATTTCTCCCACTTTGTGCTTTTGCTTTTATATTAGTTTGTGGGGTTTGATCACAAAAATAGTAAGTGTGCATTTTCCCTATAGTTATTTCTCATTTTGTTAATAGAAGGTTCTTTCCCATCCACAGATGAGTTAGTCACTTACATATTTTTAAATCTTTTATTGATTTCATTATTTACATCTGACAGTCTAATCCACTTACAGTTTTTGGTGTGGAATGAGGCGAGGCTGTAAACTGAATTTTGATTTTAAATAAGCACAGCACTATTTATTAACCCATCCCTTCCTTCCCCTGTGCCCTTTGTGATGTTTCCTTTATTTGCAGTGGTTATCCCTGAGGGAGGAAAGTGTATCACAGTCACTCAGGAAGCTTTTCAGAAATCCTCTTAACCCCACTTTGGACGATTCTAGTGCATCTTGAATACCAGAATCTTTGGCCGCCCTCTGATTATCCCTGCCCCTTCTCTTGTGAGAGCCATTAATTATGTCATATAATCTACTCCTGTATCATCAAGGGTCTGCTTAGAGATGTGGATTCTGTTCCACTGATAACCGTACCCTTGGACCTGCTGCACAGTGCTCTTCTTATTGAGCGACATGAATGCATTTTAATATCTGGCCAAATAAGTTTCCATTCATATTTCAAAAACCTAAAAAATAGCCTGTTAACATGTTTCTGCAAAATCCAGGTTGCCTTTGGAGAGAACTCTATTTCATGTTGTTTTGCTCTTGTGGGTAACTTGCAGTAAGGCTTTGCTTCACAGAGTTGTAATTATCTTAGTTCTACTTTTATATCAGCAGGACTGAAGAATCCATTTTAAAAGAAGTTGAAAATAAAGCCTTCTGTACTTGAACAAAATTTCCTTTTTCTGTTGACCTGATCCTGGAAATTCAACCATCATTAAACCCAGCTCTGCATGGAATACTTTTCCAAAATGAATAGCAATACTCAGCATTTAGGCCTCAGTGTGGCAGCCAGGCAGTTAAGTTTGCCCTTGTTTAGTTTTGCATATGTGAGATGCTATTTAGAAACTTGTTCTGAATATCTTTTGCAAGGTGAGGATATGTATATACCTCGGAATTTCCTTTTTCTGTATGCTTCTAGAGCTAAACCTTGGGTTGGGGAAGGTAGGGACAAGTGCTTCCTGCTTGCAAACACTAATGCTCAGTAAGAAATAAAAGATTATATATAATAAATAGCCTTAAATTTGGTAAGCCAGTAGCATGTTTTTCTAAAAATTTACAAACATTCTCAGGATTCAGTTTACTATAAGGCATATTATTAGTGAAACTTCTATCAATAAACAAAATCAGTTATAAGCTTATGCACAGATTGACTTTTATCAAAATTTATTTTACTGAAAATATTATACCACAAATTAATTCAGTGTTGTAATTTTCCATTTTTTTTAAAGAACGCCATTGTACAGGACTTTGTATAGGGATCATCTCATTTAATATAAATAATGAGACAGCTTCTAGAACTATGAGTGTATTTATATTTCTTTTAATGTTCATAAAACTAATAGTAATGTGATTTAAGCATCCAAACTATGTTTACAATAGAGACACGAAGGGGTATAAAATGTATAATGTAACGTAAAAGAATTTTTTACATTACATTACATTATAGTAATGTAAAAGAAAATTTTTTTAACTTTGAGAACATGAGGGGAAATTCATACTGTCATATTTTAAAACCATACAAACAGAAATGCTGAATTTCAGTTTGGTGGTATTTGCTAATAATGTCAGAGCCAAGTAATACAAGTTTTTTCTGAGCTAATTTTTCTGCAAATTTCAATTTTCTCAAATGTTTCTTGTTTCTTAAATATAATTCCACTTTGACCTGTTCTTTATTCAATCAGTTGTGTGTACTTACCGAAATATGGCTGTGCACTAATTGTATACAAGGCAAATCCCATTAAAACTTATTCAACCCATGGGGCGGGCACCTGGGTGGCTCAGTAAGTTAAGCATCCAGCTTCAGCTCAGGTCATGATCTCATGGTTTGTGAGTTCAAGCCCCGCATCGGCCTCTGTGCTGACAGCTTGGAGCCTAGAGCCTGCTTCTGTTTCTGTATCTCCCCTCTCTCTGTCCCTCCCTCCCTCCCTCCCTCCCCCTTCCTCCCTCCCTCCCTCTCCCTCCCTCCCTCCCTCTCTCTCTCTCTCTCTCTCTCTCTCTCTCAAATAACATTAAAAAAAAAAATTCTATTGGGGGCACCTGGGTGGCTCAGTTGGTTGAGCATCCAACTTCGGCTCAGGTCATGATCTCATGGTTTGTGAGTTGGAGCCCTGTGTCGGGCTCTGCTGACAGCTCAGAGCCGGGAGCCTGCTTTGGATTCTGTGTCTCCCTCTGTCTCTGCCTCTTCCCCACTCACACGTTGTGTCTCTTTCTCTCAAAAAATGAATAAACATCAAAAAAAGTGTTTTTTTTTATTTAAATTCAACCCTAACAAAATTCTTCATACTCTTTAATACTGATTTCTCAATGAGCAGCCCACCTGAAGTTTGAAGAATTATTCTAACTATAAGAAATTCTCATACTCTGTGACAAACTTATGAATGGATCTTTGGAGTTTGTCATAACAGGCTTTTACATATTTACTCAATAGCATTCTGATTCTATGTGTGACCAAAAAAACTGAACACATGCTGGACAAACTTTTAAGAATGCTTCCTTTAATGACATCTCCTGATTCCAATTGTATGATGCTCTGTGCAGTTATATCCAGATACACCAAACAAGAAAAAAACGAAATACACCCACATTTTCAATTCTGTTAAGCACCCCTTCCCTCCCTCCTTGTCTCATTCATCCACTCATTCATTTATTCAGCAGATACATCTCAGTGTGCCTTGCAACACACTAATCTCCCAGGAGCCCTTTTGATAAATAAGACCCCTTTCTCTTGGAGCTTAGTCTCCAGTTAGTTTTGAGCATACACGAAAATTTCAGAACTTGCTTCCTTTAATTCTAATCTATAATTTTGTTTTCTTATAAAATATTTCAAACACTCAGCAATATGCCAAAAATAATATGACAGATACCCAAGTACTATCACAGAGGCTTAACAGACATTAACATTTTGCCATGTTGGCTTCAAATCTCTACAGCTGCAACCATTAACCTTAAGTTGGTGTGTTATGTTGTGTATATTATGCACATTTTGTTGTTACGTATCTATAGATCCATAAATAATATGGTATTTTATGTGTTTTTGTGTTTTACATAAATGATTTCACATGGTATATACCCTTTTTGCAGTTGGGGTCTGGGGAGGGTGTTTTTTATTCAACATTGTTTTTTGTTGATTCTCCATGTTGATGCATGCAGGTGTAGTTCTTTGAAGCACTGTGTAATACTCCCTTTTGTGAATAAGCCACAGTGTATTTCTCCATTCCTTTGCTGATGCATACTCAACTTAGGTCGTTTCCAAGCTTTTGATGTTATCAACTAGTAGTTCACTGAGCATGATTATGTATGTTTTTTTGTGAACATGCTTGAGTGGTTCTGTCCAATGTATACCTAGTAGCAGACTTGATGGATCATAAGGTGTGCATATCTTCAATTTTACTCCAGTAAAGTGTGGTCCAAGATGGCAGAGTCATTCATAAATCTGCTTTAAGGAAGGTGGGGGTTTAAGTCCTATTGCTAGGCTATCAAATTCTTAGCTTATCTGTTCTTTGACTTTATTGTACAGTATTTAAATTCTATTTTATCTAAGCAGTGATAGATAATAAATGTTTTCAATTTTTAAGTAGAATTTTATTATGTCATCTATTATGGAGGTTCAGGCATAAATGAATACACTAGCAAATTATACAGGCTTTTTAAATGAAAAAGAACATATTTTCTGACATGTTGTTGGTCCTCAAATCATTTATCTTTTAAAAAAAAAAACTTTATTTATTTTGAGAGAGAGAGAGAGACAGAGTGCACAAGTGGGGAAGGGGGAATTCTCTTCCTCCCCCCTTCCCCAGTTGTGCACTCTGTCTCTCTCTCAAAATAAATCGTGACCAGACGTTTAACCGACTAAGCCATCCACGCGTCTCCAAATCATTTACCTTTGAAACACACTCTAATATTAAGTGCTTAATTTTGAGTAACTACTTTAGTGACTTGAGAAAGTATGATATTTTAATTATTCTGTTGTTAAAACTATAAATTTCACTTAACTCTATAATCTATGTTAAGAGTGTTAACAACATGTTTTGAAAAGATTTTACATACAGATTTAAAATCTAGTGATGAGTATAAGCTTCTCTTGCCCTTGAAATATTTTACAACTAAGCAAATGAAATATCACAAATATGCAACAAGCTTTGAGCACATCTGAGCTTTGCAAATGCTAGAGCTTTGTTTCATAGGTTTTAGTTCTTCAAAGTATTAAGATGTTGTATTTTCTCATTCTTTTTAATGTGTTTACTTCAAGTGATTTAAGAAGGAGACTGAATTTTAGCTGCAGCAGATGTATCATGCAGGGAGTACCCTGGTTTAAATTCTGACGTGCTTTCACTTCTGCTCGCTTCCCCTTGAAAGCGTCTAGAAAGAAGCTGGCACATTATTTTGCGGATGTTACTGGACATCAGGAAATACATGACTGGGTCTAAGCAACTATTGAAAGACGAGAAAACCAGCATGATCTCGTTGGTTTTGTGAACGATTTCCTTCCAATAGCAAGGTGGATTGTTTAGCTGTGAAAAAATATAGACAAATCGGAAGGCATGATACGGAACAAAACATATAGTAAAAATGATGAGTACAATAAAGGAATTCCGAGCTGTGGTGGCATATTTACCAGAGTTGGGAAATTTGGACCTCCTTTTAGAAATCCTCAGTAGATTCTTGCCGATCTTAATATATGAAAGGATTATTAGTAAGAAAATTAGCCAGAACATTACCACAAGAATGAGGTTAAAAATTGCTTCTCCCTTGGCATTCGTCCTCTCTCTAAAATGGAAGCACATTGTGGAATTATTGGAATCATGGCCTTCTTTCTTAGGGGCTAATATAATCATAGCTAGAAATCCAGCAAGAGCAACTGTCCATACTATACAGCAAACATAAATACTTTGTTTGGTTGTTACTGCCTTCCGTTGTTGTATAGACCGATTGATTTTTATGTAGCGATCCAAACTGATGAATCCAAGCAAAATAATGCTAATGTACATGTTCATATAAAATAGTGTTCCCACAGCCCTGCAAAGGATCATATTGAGTGTCCACTTGTTCTGGTTAATGTGATACATTATGCGGAAAGGCAGGCAGAAGATCAGTAAGAGATCTGCAATGGCTACATTCAGTAGGTAAATCTGAATGGAGTTTCTCTTGCGGTGGATACCCAGAAATACATAGAGGGCGATTATGTTTCCAACCAGTCCCACGATGAAAATAACAGAGAAGGATACTGTTAACACGCTAGAGAGCAGTTTCTCATCCATGACACAGCCAGTATCTGATGTTCCTGACGTGGTGTGTGGCGTTGGGATGCTGTGATTAGCCGTAAAGTTCACTCCCTGAGAGGACCAAGGCCAGCTGTAGGCCGAAGTGGTTGGCATTGTTACGGCGTGACTTCTCATTGTCTGGTGTAGGGATCAAAAAGTGAAGGTGCTAAATGACGTGTTCCTTGTGTGTAGCTTTGGTATCTTCAGAATTTTCCTACAAGGGAAAGCAGCATTGAGTTATTTGCCATTTTAATAAGTTACTTTAAGCACAAATAATAAACGATATATTTTCAGATGGGAGAAACTTTGAGTATCTGCACTATGTATGTAGCAGCAGCATGGTACCACAACTCAAGCAGTAAGTGTACTAGAGTCTTAGGGAATGTCCTGCTCTAACCTTTCCTATGGCTGTGGTATATGTTCAAGGTTTGTTTTATTTAACTTGCCATATGGAGTTTGTTATGGGAATAGAGACAGACGTATGGAGAAATGACAGCTCATATTGTTCAAAGATAAGGGTCCATTTCCCGAAAGGTAGTTACAGCCATGAGTGAGCTGGGCCCACTGCTGACCCCTGCCCAGCTCCCTGCCTTGACTCCTTCCCTTGTGTCTGGTATCCGTTCATTTGGGCAAGGATTGCCACACAGCATATGACATAAACTGTGGCAGTCTTCCGTCCCAGGGGGGGAATAGAAGAAAGAGTCCTAAATTTCTTCCTTTTCAAGCTAAGACCAAGTTGGGCATATTAAAATCATTTGCCTGCGAGCTATGCAGACCCAAGAGAGCAGAACACCTGCCCCCTCAGACAGACTCTTGTAACAAGGTAGCCAAACAAAACCAGGCCGGGTGGCAACGGCTGCCAGTTAGTTGAGACAGATAGTCTCCTGACCCGGAAGCATAGAGTGATAGTACAGATGGGAAGCACGATGTGCATTCCAAGATTCTGAAACAACTAACTGCAGCTTACTATGCCCCAGTTTAGGTCATTTGCAACTGTCGCTCGAACCTTATAAGAGTGTGTGTGAATTCCACTTGTTTGCCGCAGCAGAGAATGTTAGCAGCGCCACCTATTCTTGGCTCCTTCCTGGGCACTGAGTGCAATGAAGCCCTCAGTCTGAGAGGCCATCATAAGGAGCTAGAAGACATGAAGAGAGGGTCCCAGGAGGTCTCAGAGTGACTGCCCCATTTCTCTACAGCAGCATCTTAACAGGTGTAACACAAAGACATTCCGAGCAAGGTTACCAAAATCAGACCTGACTAACTCTGTGACCTTGGTCACACCAATTCATCTTTTCTAAGCCTCAGGTTTCTCATCTGTAGAAATGCACAATGTGTATGAAGAACTTAACCCCGGGCACATAAAAGTACTCAATGAAAATTAGTTTTAAAAAAAACAAAACACCTGGGTGCCTGAGTGTCTCGCTCAGTCAGTTGAATATCCAACTTCGGCTCAGGTCACGAACTGAGTTTGTGAGTTCAAGCCCTGTGTCAGGCTCTGTGCCTGCTTCAGATTCTGTGTCTTTCTCTCTCTCTCTCTCTCTCTCTCTCTCTCTCAAAAATAAATAAACATTTAAAAAATAAAAAAAAATTTTTAAAAACCACCTTTGGGGGATGCCTGAGTGGCTCAGTTGGTTGAGCCTCCAACTCTTGATCTCAGCTCAGGTCATGGTCCTAGGGTCATGGGATCAAGCCCTGCATCAGGCTCTGAGCTGAGCATGGAGCCTGCTTAAGATTCTCTCTCCCTGTGCTCCTCTCCCCTGCTCATGCACATGCATTCTCTCTCCCCCACCCCCACCACTCTCCCCCATTCACACTCTCTCTCTCAAATTTATATATATAAAAACACCTTTGGACTAATCTCATTTTAGTAAATATTTCATACCTGGCTAAGTACTGCATGGGAACCAAAGGTGAACAAGTCCAAGATCCTGCTCTCAGGAAACATTTTTGTAGGCATGCACATTCAAATTCTGAATGCTATATTGTAAAGTGGAATTGAATGAAAATAACTTCTGGATGTGACAGGGTACGCAGAGAAATACATTTGGAAGAACTTAGCCTTTCTTAATATTCCACCTATAATTTGATCAAGAAGAAACCATATAGTCGAGGGTAAAATTCCAGTTTAAAATTTTGCTAAAGAGGGAAAATTGATTCCAGGGAAGAAGAACTGGCTGGTGAAGAGGAAGTTATGTAATCTATCTCTGGTAAGAGCCTGTCTCCACAGTTCAGGTCAGTGGAGGGAGGGAGGCAGGCGGACCCAGTCTAGTCTGTCCTGTGTCTCAACTGCAGGAACCAATTTCAGCAAAGTTTATAGAAACTTACATGCATGTATCTGGTGATCAGAAATTCTAAAAGGAAAGGGCAATCTAGGAAGAATGGAAGCCGATAATGCAATCTAGATTACCAGGAAGAGGAAAAGGGTGCCTGAAGGAGGAATTTGCATTGTATGGTTAGGTGGGAAGCTTGCTGCATGCAGCTTGGGTAGAAACCTCCCATGGCCACTGATGAAAGGGAATTTGATGGCAAGTGACTTGACTTTAAGAGCTCAGATAGCCAAAATGCCTGTAAAAACTCATCTGTAAGTAGTTCTTTTTTTTTTTTTTTTTTCCTTCTTCCATGCCAGATCTTAAACTCCATTAGGATTGGGAACCAAGTCTTTTTTTTTTGTTTGTTTGTTTTTTGTTTGTTTGCCTCTGTGTAGCAAGTGCTTAGCACAATAAATATTGCTGAATGAAAGAGGGAATTTAGTAGAAAAGCAGGTGGAGTTCTACATGTGGACAGCAAAATCAGCTGTTCAAGTACAGGAAGAGCTTTGACTGCATTAAGAAACAAAATTGCATTTGACCGAGGTTGCTGGGTTGGTAGTATGATACGCCTACAGCAAAAAGTAACCCCCTTCTTTGGTTGAATTCACAGATATGGAATGTCTTAAGTGGAGATTGTCACCAGTAACCTGAAGGTTGTCACTACTAGTCCTGAACTGGAATACAGCCATTTCATCCTAACATCACACTTAGAAACTGCCACAGACCACAAGGGGAGAAAAGCCCAGATTATGTCATAGGAGCGAGCTGAAGGAAGTAGGCACCTTACCCTGGAGATATAGAAGAGACTGTCAGTGGCTCTCAATCCTGAGCTGCATATTAGAACCCCTTTGAGGGCTTTTTAAAGATACCACTGCCTGGCTCCAGCCCCAGATCTTCTGATTTAATTGATCTGGAATGGGCTCCAGGCAATGGTTTCCTTTAAAAGCTCCTCAGGGGATTCTAATGTGCATCGAGAATTGAACCCTTGAGCTAGATGGCTGACCCATTAACTAATATTTATTTAGCAGTTGCTGTGTACCAGGCAGTGTGTTAAGCACGTTTATATTCATTTACATAATCCTTATATTAAACTTGTGAGGTAGGTATTACAAAAGAGACAATGAGAAATCAAGAGGTTGTGAACTTTACCCATGACCACACAATTCTTTAAATGGCAGTACCCAAGCTGGGACTCAGATCTGCCTACCTTTTGGGATCCATGATCCCTAACCTCACTCCTCCTGATCACCTATGAACAGTATTTTCTTTTTTAATTCTGAGTTCTGTCAGCAGTATTTAGACATGATTCCTTCAACATTATCCACATTGGCAATTTTTTTAAGATTTTTTTTTAAGTAATCTCTACACCCATTGTGGGGCTCAAAGAACCCCGAGATCAAGAGTCATATGTTCCACCGACTGAGCAGCCAGACACCCCTTAAAGATTTTATTTTTTTAAGTAATCTTTATACCCAGGGTGGGGCTTGAACTCACAACCCCAAGATCAAAAGTCACATGTTCTACTGACTGAGCCAGCCAGGTGCCCCTCACATTAGCAATTTTAAGAAGAGGCTATACCTTCTAGCTTTACTTCTTTGGAAAAAGGTATTAATCTTTTCATTTGCCCTGTCCATTAGAGTAAGTAAAGAAGTCCAGAGTTTACACAATCACAAACCATTCATCAGAATGTTTAGTTTCAAACTTACTGCTAGGCCTGAAAGCCATAATCAGGATGTTTCTAGAAAGCTGTTAGCACAAAAAACTTTCTGGTTTTGCTTTATTTTCAAGCCTGAAGAAAATAAAGTAAGGGGAGCCTGGATGGCTCAGTTGATTGAGAGTCCAGCTCTTGATTTCAACTCAGGTCATGATCTCACAGTTCATGGAATTGAGCCCCACGTCTGGGCTCTGTGATGACAGTGGGGGGGGCCTGCTTGGGATTTTCTCTCTTTCTCTCTCTGCCCCTCCCCATGCATGCATGCATGCTCGCTCTTGCTGTCTCTCAAAATAAATAAACATTTTTTAAAAAAAGAGAAAATAAATGGGGCGCCTAGGTGGCTCAGACGGTTGAGCATTTGACTTCAGCTCAGGTTATGATGTCATGGCTTGTGAGTTCGAGCCCCATGTTGGGCTCTGTGCTGACAGCTTGGAGCCTGGAGCCTGCTTCAGATTCTGTGTCTGTCTGTCTGTCTCTCTCTCTCTCTCTCTGCCCCTCTCCCGCTCGCGCTCTCTGTCTCTCAAAAATAAACATTTTAAAAAAACGAGAGAGAAAATAAAGCAAAAGCAATGCATTTGTTTAAATAGTAATAGTAGCCATCATTTAGAATCATGTATTAGATGGCTAGTGTCTAGTCATCTATTAACAAATTAACAGATTAGATTCTGTTTTACACTTAATGGCTGATGTTTGCCTCCTTTCAATGTGTCCGTCACTATTCTTAAGGCCATCTGTTGATGTATTAAAAACTACTTATTTGATAAGAATGGCCAGTGAGGACAAGAAACAGAGCACTGTGTTCACATAGTGGACTAATTTCCCAGTGGGTATTGAGACTCCTGTGCTATATTGAAGTCACAATGGTTTCCTGATAGTAGATGGTAAAGGTTTTTTAAGTGTTGTTACTTGACAAATCCTGAAGCTTGCCATGCTGTGTTAGTGCTGCATTTGTAGCTGGTACCACCAACCCCTTCCGATAGTCTTCATCTGGCTCACGTAGGAGCTTCTGTACTGGAGGGCAGCACCCTACAGATTCCGTGGTGGCCTCGAATAAGCAAAAGCTTTTTCTTTTCTTTTTAAGTTTGCATTTATTTAAATAATCTCTACACCCAACATGGATCTCGAACTCACAAACCTGAGATGAAGAGTTGCATGCTCTTGTGACTGAGCCAGCCAGACAATCCGAGCAAAAGCTTTTTGAATGCATTCTGGGTACGTTTGTGAAAACATCACATCGCTCTGTTAAAATACATACCTATTTGGCAATAGTAGCAACCTTTCACTGTTTGTAGTTTGACTTGATAGTGACCGGATCCCTCAGGCCATGCTTCAAAAAATTGCACTGATTGCTGCATACAGAATAAAAATCAAAAGCATGTTGCTTAGGAAATAATACAATTAGTAGTACATTCGATTTTGCTATAAATTTAACAGTAGAATAAAGTACAACCATTGAAACTAGGGAGTCAGCATAACCATAACGTTAATAAGTGATAGATCACTTCTACCACATTGGAAATAAAATTGGTTGCTTATGAAAATAACTTTCAGTCAACTCAAGTGGCTCTGCAGGTCTTTATGGCAGAATGCAAAAGACAGTGTAAAGCAGTGTGACCGCATCGATAGATGAGCTTCAGTCCCTGCAGTGTCCTCAAGTACTTCAAGTAACTAAGAAGACAGCCTCATTTTAAGTCAAACCAAGGCAGAGGTCTCATTCGAGCACCTTACTCAAGGCTCCAGAAAGCAAAGTGGTCCTAGTCACCACGAAGCCGCTTTCACTTTTAATATTCAGAGAATCAAATTTTAACTGAAATAATGGATCATTTCTATAACTGAAATCAAGGAGTACTCACAGTTCAGGCTCTCTTGCAGTAAAGGAGCAGAGCCCCAAGCTTCCCTAAACACAGAGACTCTTCTTTATGTGTCAGCTGGGTTCTCCATCCGGTGGTGGTTCACTTGGTTGAGGTTGTCTTTTTATATATTTGCATGTGGTAATCAGGCTGTTTCCCCCCCACCACCACCCCTTTTCTTTCTTTTTTCGATATGATACCCCTCTGAGTCCTTGTAGAAATGTTAACAAAGAAAAAAAAAAAAAAGCCAGCCCACCAGCATGCAGCAACTTCATGTTTAAGGTCAGTCAACATTCCTTTAGAACATTTTTTCTATGCATACCTTTCACCTTGGCAGTTGTAGGAAGTTTTCCCTTATCCTCCCCAGATAAAGAAGTTTTATGAATTCTAAGCAGAAATACACATTTTCTGTTTTTCCTAAGAAGTGATGCATAATATGCATTGCATTTGCTGTTTCTTTCGGGATTCACTTTAGAAATTAAGCTATTCACAGAAAATGGCGTTCCTGTATTGAATTCCCCTAACATCAGTAACGAATTATTTTATTCTTTTTTTTTTAAGTTTTGGGGTTTTTTTTTCAACTTTTATTTGACCTGTACATTATTTTAGTGTATTTTCATGCATACCCTGAAGATCTTGGATTTATTTTCTAAAACACTCTTACAATTTTGGACGAGATGAGATTTGGGATCGTATCCTCCCCTTTTTATCACTGTGACAGACTCTCCCAAGTAAATTGACATATCTCCTATCTTCTACAGAAAATAATGAAGGAATTCTGCAGTTTTTGTTTTGGTCCCAATCCAATATTTAATGACTGTCTGTCTATCTCTATAACTGCTGGCCTTGCAGTTTCATGGCATTTCCCTTTTTTTGTTGTCATCCGAAACGAAAGATTAGTTTTTATCCTCCCCATAATTGTCACCGTGCAGCTTTACTTATGCTAAATAACATTTAACTCACTGGGCTTTATCTAACATTCTAATTATATCTGGGTACTTACACACTTCTGAACCCGTATTCTCCAGAGCTTTTGCTTTGTTATAAATATGACACATGGGATAGAATATTTTTAAATTCTAGAATGAAAATATTTTGTAGCTTTTACTTCCCCCTTAGAACTCCTGAGAAGGAAGAAGATTACTGTGTTGGTGGGGCAGGAATTTCATGTGTGTGCGGTTTAAAAAAAAAAAAGGTGTAATATTAAACTTGCTATCTTAACAATTTTTAAACATACAATCCAATACTGTTAAGTATATTTATATTGTTGTGCAGCAGATCTCTGGAACTTTTCGTCATGCAAAACTGAAACTCTGTCATCACTAAATACTAATTCCCTTTCCCTGCCCTTGGCAATTACTTTTCTATTTTATATGATTTTCACTAATCTAGATCATTCATTTGAGTGAAATGATACTGTATTTCATTCTTTTATGACTGGCTTTTTTCTTTTAGCATAATATTCTCAAGGTTCCCCCATGTCATAGCATGTGACAGGACCGCCTTCTTTCTCAAGCTGAGTAATGTTCCATTGCATGTGTGTATCTCTCGCATTTTCTTTATCCATGCATCTGTCAGTGGACATTTGAGTTGCTTCCACCTCTTGGCTATTGTGAATAAAGCTTCAGTAAGCGTGGCTATGCAAATATATTTTGGCAGAATTTTTTTTATGACTTAAATAGGTGTTTATCTATTAGCATTCTATTTCACTAAATCTAGCATAAATCTTTTTATATTATACTAGCAACCTTTCCACACCTAAGCCTCCCATTTCAAAATACCCTGTTTTCATCTTCAGTGCCCTGGTGGCCCTACTATGACCAGATTTCAGTGCACATACGGTCCCCAACTTACAGTGGCTCAACTTCAGATTTTTCGGCTTTGCAGTGGTGCAAAAACCATGTGTGCTCAGCAGAAACCACACTTCGAATTTTGATCTTTTCCCAGGCAAGCGATATGTGGCGCCAGCAGTGTTGCCGGCAGTGGCGGCGAGCTGCAGCTCCTGGCTGGCCATACCGTCTCGAGACTCAACAACCGATACGCTTACAACCATTGTATACCCATGCAAGCATT
This sequence comes from Panthera onca, assembly GCF_046562875.1. Taxonomy (NCBI): domain Eukaryota; kingdom Metazoa; phylum Chordata; class Mammalia; order Carnivora; family Felidae; genus Panthera; species Panthera onca. The sequence goes on from NC_138357.1 coordinate 93,151,120, forward strand.
CTCTTTTTTGCTTTGGATATAGTATTCAATAAATTACATGAGATATTTAGCACATTGTTATAAAATATGCTTTGTGATAGATGAGTTTGCCCAACTAGAGGCTAACGTAAGCGTTCTGAGCATGTTTAAAGTAGGCTAGGCTAAACTATGGGATTTGGGAGATTAGGTGTATTAAATGCCATTTTCAACTTATGATATATTCTTTTCTTTTAATGTTTATTTTTGAGAGAGAGAGACACAGACAAAGTGTGAGTGGGGGAGGGGCAGAGAGAGAGGGAGGCACAAAATCTGAAGCAGGATCTGGGCTCCAAGCTGTCATCACAGAGCCCGGCGCGAACCCACG